>NC_057797.1:117459683-117759683 GCF_018294505.1 Triticum aestivum | reverse complement strand
TTTATGTTTATATAACATGTATGGACCAGTTAAGGCTGTATTTTTTTAGCAGTGTTTGCACTAAAATTTTATTTTCCATGTGCAAAAACCTCTCTATGTTGTGCATAAGGAGGCATGTGTATTTGAAAGGCCCATATGCTACCTAGCCCGGAACAATTCTTGGTGTGGGCCGTCCAAATACCTAGCTTGGTCCAGAAACAATTCTTTGTGTGGCCCGTCCGGAGTAAAATATGAAGCGGCATCAGATCGTGACTATGTATTTCTTTTCTTACTCGGTTCCTCCTTTGGGCGGGAGAAGCGTACTCGACTGGTGACACAAATGGCCCATTACGCCATATAGCACAATGTTCATTTCAAACACAAAGTGTTTTGAAAATTAAATTAGGTTTTAGCACTAAGGAACAGTCCAGACTTGAAACAGCGGATGAAAGCACTTTACCAATTCAAACTCTTTAGCAACCATTTATGATTACGATGTCAAATGGCACAAGTTGTCGATTTAGACTAAGACTTATTTGAAACGTGTTTCATTTGTTCTTTACAAAGTGTTAGATACAATTTCACTTCACATAAGAATTTTCAAGCTCGGTTAAAACGTATTTTCAAGCATACAAACCACAACTAAACAACACGAATGTAAATATATACGACCGAGCATACTTCCTAAAGAAAGGCAAGAAACGGACTGGTAATAGGTAGGCCTGTTTTTGAGAGATTGTGGTAAACTACAGTTCATTATTACAAGCAAAATGTTTTTGCTTCGGAGATGGAGTGTGATGCCTTGCTCCTATTCATGGCTCTTGACCTACAATTTTTGAACAAACTAAATTAGTTATTCATTAAATGGGAAATCTGAAGTGGGGATTACTTCGCCAATATCATTAGCAAGTTTATGAGGGAAAAGAAAGCGATATAACTTCGAAAAGCAAATGTAAGAATGAAGTACATAGTATTGTAGCTGGGAAAGTAGGAACATGAGATGCGTCGTGTTTCAGAAAAGTGGTCGAGGTTCCCTGATCCTAGTAACATGAGCTGAGATTATTTTGTCAGGGACTCATGGTCATGGCTGTATATAATTTTCACAAGCAACAAACCCTATGTGACAACCTACCTTCGATCACCATGCTATATAATCTATATAATAGAAAAAATGGAGCCTTCGATTACCTAAATACCTATTTTCGTACCAGTGTGATGAGGCTCTGAAACTGCACATACAAGGATTTTCATGGGACCATTCAGGACTTTGAAAAAAGATACAAAAACTGCATTCAGCTCCTCCATCTAAGGCTACCTCAATAATAAACCAATACTTCATGATAGAATAATCTGAAAATCATATAAGATAACAATGCAAAATAATCTTGCAGCACCTCCTAAAACTGTAAAAGCTGTGAAATTGGCAGTCAACTTACTATCAACGGAAACACCACACTATGATAACAATGCAAAAATAATCTTGCAGCACCTCCTAAAACTGTAAAAGCTGTGAAATTGGCAGTCAACTTACTATCAACGGGAAACACCACACTAAACTATATTTTTTAGGAACAAGATGCTAATATGCTTTCCCGTTCCCCACTGCAAGGATGCAGGTCGTCTCCTCATTCTCCACCACGAGGACACCGGCGCGTCCCTGTTCTCCACCGTCAGGACGCCCAAGTCCTCCCCTATCTCCACCACAAGGACATTGGGCGCCTCTTCGTTTGCCACCCTGAGCACCGCATTGAGGTCGTCTAGCAATGTACTGTCGAGGCAACTCCTTTTCATTGTCCCCCTCTCTTAATTTTTCGTAGCACACACCCCTTGTTATTCTACACCTAGGACAGTTGTTCTTGTAGATTTTGCTGACCACCATATTCTGCAGTAATTAGTATGGCTGCAGTCCAATGTGTTGATTTTCAGCAGGCCAATGTGTTGATTGACTAATTTTGTGCATCAAAAACAGTAGGGCAGTGTTGATGAATCAATTTTATTTAGTAAAAAACGGAGTCTGTAACAATACTATAAAAGCGCTAGTCTCCAAAGTCCACCATGCTGAAAAAACATTTAGCACCCATTTAAATATGGATTTGGGTTCATATATACACAAAGTACGGTAATTATTGTGAAGCAGAAAAAGAATGCTCCTACTATCAGAAAAATGTGCCGACAACAACACCATCCTATTAGAGCTCGAAAATAGGAACAGAGAAGGCACCTATACCTGCTCATGGAGCTGTGTCTGAACCTCCATTTGCATATGTAGAGCTTCTGCCAAGTTCCTAAGAAAATGAGAAGGGGACAGATGTAAATTTGTAAGGTCATGGTATTTACCATGCATACATTCTAGTGTAATAATTCAGAGATATTAGTTGCTTTTGAACGGAGCACTTCCACTGCTACCTAGTCGTACCTTCTTAATGTCCGAGGAGTCCTTCTTGTCACATACAATATGCATCAAAATTCAGTATAAAAAGGACTGCTCATGAGTAGAAAGATCATTGTCACAATTTGGAATGACACATGTTCTAGTAGGAATCCTAGATATACAAAGAGAGGATTAGTTCGGTAGAATCAATATGATTATTAGTAAAAAAAACAGAGTCCGTAACAATACTATAAAAGCGCTAGTCTCCAAAGTCCACCATGCCACAACAACATTTAGCACCCATTTAAATATGTATTTGCGTTCATATATACACAAAGCGCAGTAATTATTGTGAAGCAAGAAAAAGAATGCTCCTACTATCAGAAATATATGCCGACAAGGCGACAACAACACCATCCTATTAGAGCTCGAAAACAGGAACAAATAAGGCACCTATAACTGTTCATGGAGCTGTGTCTGAACCTCCATTTGCATATGTAGAGCTTCTGCCAAGTTCCTGAGAAAAGGAGAAGGGGACAGATGTAAATTTGCAAGGTCATGGTATTTACCATGCATACATTCTAGTGTAATAATTAAGAGATATTACTTGTTTTTGAAGGGAGCACTTCCACTACTACCTAATTGTACCTTCTTAATGTCCGAGGAGGCCTTCTTTTCTGCATAGAGTATGCATCAAAATTCAGTATAAAAAAGGACTACTCATGAGTAGAAAGATCATTGTCGCAAGTAGGAATCCTAGATGTACAAAGAGAGTATTAATTCAGCAGAATCAATATGATTACGCAACAAACTATGAACCATTGCACTATATCTCAAGAATTTATAGTGTAGCTACCAAACAAAGTGGTAATCAAGGCAACATCAATCTAACAACAATGGCTGATCAATGATGTTTTAGTCCTTCTGGTTTACTAATTCAGAAGAACTGTAACAAAAATAGCTCTTTGGTCAATAGCATCAACTGATTCTTTGAACTCTAAATTCCACTCTTAGCTAAAATTATTCTTCCTCTCTTCTATGTCAGATCTGTACACGTCAAGTTTAAAAATCCATATAATAGCGAACTAAAATACATGTGAGGAAGAAATTAAGTGAGGGAGAGAAAGAGTGGAGCACCTAGTTCGCCGCCAGCTTGCATCGCTCGAGCCGCCTGCAACAGGCACATGTTGCCTCCTTATACTCTAGATCCGCGAGGCAGCATGGGAGGAGGGATGAGCTCCTGGTTCCTCAAGCCTTCCCACACCGCCTGTTCACCTCGAGCTACTTGCCCAGTGGGGGGAGGCAAAGGTGGCGCCTCTCATGGCGCAGAGGATGCGCCTCTCATGGTGCAGAGGAGGTGACGATGCGGTGGCGCAACAAGTCGACCTGCCGGCCGCCGGCAGGTGCGCGAGGCCTCACCCTGCCCCTTCCCCATGCTAGGACCGCTCACCTTCTCCTTCCCCGCTGTTGCTTGCCTTCCTTGCCGGCCTCCTCCTTCCCTTGTCGTCCGCATCCTACACCTCCCCTACATCCCCATCCGCACCGCGAAGACGACCTATGTCCGATCTGGATCGACGGTGACATGGAAGAGGACATGAGGAGGCGAGCAGAGGAGAAGGCTGGCGGTGGGATCGACGATGACATGGTAGAGGATAAGTGGAGGTGAGTGGAGAGACGAGGCCGGCCGGCGTATGCTAGCGAGGAGAGGATTGTGGGGATCGAGGGAGGGGTGCGGCGGCTCGTGGGGATAGAGGGGAAAGAGAAAGAGAGCTAGGGTTCGTTTGGCGGCTGGGGTGGGAGTGGGGCAAGACGCGGGTGATTGGGTGCGGGCGCGCCGAGCAGATTGAGCAAAACCACCTGCATCTAAAAAAGGCAACCCAGCCAACCAACGTGAGGCGCGAGCCCATCAGTCATTAGACAACGAAAACGACTATGAGGTAAAAACTAGGTTTAACTACTGCGAAGATCAATGGTCCAGACGCACGAAAAAAGCAGATCCGATGGCCAACAAAGGACCAATCGGGAAAGCCTCGTGGAGGCAAGTTGCCCAGCCTCATTATTGGCTTAAATTACTAGAAATGCATTCAAATACAACAACAACAAAATTAAAAAAATCGGGACAGCAAACATAACGTGTATAGTACCAAATCAATTTGCACTTCCCTCAACAATAAAAGAATAATTCGTGTTGTCTAGCATATGGACTAAATTTGAGTAAAATTTCCCCGTTTGAATGGGATTGTACTCGTGTTAGTTATACAACCATCTAAATATTATCTTCACAACACATGACATGAATATAGAAGTAGTAAATTCCTATATAAATATGAACTACATGTACATACGATCTCAAATTCAAATACAAGTATCCATTTTATGTTGAATTCAAATCATAGTACATGTATGCTCTAGCTAGATGTTCGGAATCTAAACCATGTATGATACTATGTACAATGTGTTTAACACGCACACTACACACAAACACCATTTAGACTAGTAAGGTACACGTGCATTGCATGCATGAGATTTGTCAACCAAATTATGAATAAGTACCACATTATAGCATGTAAGCTTTGAGTCATATATGCATATGATGTAGATGTTCGTTTAATTCTTATATTCATCTCATTCAAAATCATTTAGTTTTTATAAAAAAGCTAATCTATCTTATGATTCACGGAATTGTGCGTTGTAAAGCATAAAGTAAAAAACAAATAATGACAATTCATGTAGAAAAAATTTGGGCAATTATGATACGAAAGATTCTAGAACAAAGGAGAAGTGTTTGTGTTTTGATGTTTGTGCATTATGCTTAAGTTCAACCATGGTGTCTTCTAAATTGTACATGTGGCAAAATCTGGTGGAATGTAGATGATATCCAACGGCCAGTAGTGCTCGGATTTGCTATCTCTGCACCGTCGGATTGGCTTCATCCAACAACCATCTTTTAAAGTTAAAGTTATTCGCACACTATATAAAAATATGAAATATAATATATATGGGTATAGATATAGATATTTGATGTGAAAGCCACCCTTCATCTCCAATTAGAATAGTGTGTCCATGGATGGATGCAATATGGCCAAATGATGTCTGCCATCAGTATGTCAAATTCAAATCAATTTGACCTTGTTCAATGTGTATACAGTATAGCAGGCTCGTTTCCAAACCACACCACGCACATCTCAGTTACATTCATGCATGCATGGGTTTAAAACATCATGATCTCTTATTCAAATATTTGAATTCAACTTTAAATTGATTATGACCTCACCTAGTCTTTTACACCCACACAATCGTCTTCTCTTCATAATTGTACCACTAACTTTCTCTCGTGCATGCATGCACAAACACTACCACTCGGCATTATCCATCGCACACATGCACTCGCTTTCTTCATGCCGGTATCCCATGCATGCACACACACACCTCCCCCTCTTCATCATATCGGGCATTCTTTGTCTCTCACGTGCTTGCGCAATGATCGATGTTCCTCTATGTGTGAGTATATATAGCTAGGTATTTCCCAGTTTTCCACACAAACCGATCGATCTATATATCTAGTGAGGTCTGACCCTCTTTCCCATGTTGATGTCTACTACGCAACTTTATTCTTGTAGACATGTGTTGGGCCTCCAAGCGCAGAGTTTTGTAGGACAGTAGCAATTTTCCCTCAAGTGGATGACCTAAGGTTTATCAATCCGTGGGAGGTGTAGGATGAAGATGGTCTCTCTCAAATGATCGTGCAACCAAATACAAGAAATCTCTTGTGTCCCCAACACACCCAATACAATGGCAAATTGTATATGTGCACTAGTTTGGCGAAGAGATGGTGATAAAAGTGTAATATGGATGGTAGAAATATATTTTTATAATCTAAATAAATAAAACAACAAGGTAGCAAATAGTAAATGGGCACAAAACGGTATTACAATGCTTGAAAATGAGGCCTAGGGTCTATACTTTCACTAGTGCAACCTCTCAACAATGCTAATATAATTGGATCATATAACCACCCCTCAAAGTGCGATGAAAAATCACTCCAAAGTTCCTATCTAGCGGAGAACATAAGAATAAATTGTTTGTATGGTACGAAACCACCTCAAAGCTATTCTTTCGTTCGATCTATTCAAGAGTTTGTACTAAAATAAGACAAAGCTATTATTTCCGTTCGATCTATCCTAGAGTACGTACTAAAATAACACCAAAGAAAATTCATATTCATAATACTCAATCCAACACAAATAACTTCAAAGAGTGCCCTAAGATTTCTATCGGAGAAACAAAGACAAGAACGTGCATCAACCCCTATGCATAGATTACTCCAATGTCACCTCGGGAATCCGCGAGTTAAGTGCCAAAACATATATCAAGTGAATCAATACAATACCCCATTATCACCATGAGTATTCAATTGCAAGATATATATCAAGTGTTCTCAAATCCATAAAATTGTTCAATCTGATAACAACGAAATCTCAAAGAGAAAAACTCAATTCATCACAACAAGATAGAGAGGGGGAAACACCATATGATCCGACTATATTAACAAAGCCCGCGATACATCAAGATCGTGACATCTCAAGAACACAAGAGAGAGAGAGATTAAACACATAGCTACTGGTACAAACCCTCAGCCCCGAGGGTGGACTACTCCCTCCTCATTGTGGTGGCTACCGGGATGATGAAGATGGCCACCGAAGATGATTCCCCCCGGCAGGGTGCCGGAACGGGGTCTAGATTGGTTTTCGATGGCTATAGAGCCTTGCGGCGGTGGAACTTCTAATCTAGGTTAACCCCGAGGGTTTTTGGAATATTTGTGAATTTATAGGGTAAAGAGGGGGTGCAGGAGGCCACCTGGGCGCAGGCGCGCCCTGGTGGGTTGTGCCCCCCTCGGGGCACCAACCACGTGCTTCTCTGGCCCACTGGTGGTCTTCTGGTACATAAAAAATCCACAAAAAGTTTCACGGTGTTTGGACTCCGTTTGACATTGATTTCCTGTGATGTAAAAAACAAGCAAAAAACAGCAACTGGCACTGGGCACTGGGTCAATAGGTTAGTCCCAAAATATGATATAAAGTTGCTATAAAATGATTGTAAAACATCCAAGAATGGTAAAATAACAACATGAATACTTCATAAATTATAGATACATTGGAGACGTATCAACATCCCCAAGCTTAATTCCTACTCGTCCTTGAGTTGGTAAATGATAAAAGAAATAATTTATGAAGTGTGGATGCTAGAAAAGTGCATAAGTTTGATCAATGATAATTTCAATCACTTTTCCTAGCATCATAACAACAATTTTTTTCTTATAAAACTTCTCATGTTATAGTAGCAACCAATTCACATGTTAAGGTTCAAACAATGAACTCTCTTGAAACTGAACAACCTATGTTCTCAGTCACCAAGTAATTGTAATTCAACTTATTCAACAGAGTTTAAGTAAGAGCTCCACATACTCAACCATCATATAGTCTTCTATGATTGCTAACACTCACTGCATACACATGAGAAAAACATTTCAACTAGACACATATAAAGATAGGGGCTTATTGTTTTGCCTCCCAACGTATCAACCTCAAGGGTGATGTCAACAATAATAACTCATGCTACCCATATCCAACTGGATATATCTGCCTAGATCTTTCCTCACCACATGATGCTTGCCAAAAGAGAAAAATAAAAAGGAATAGAGAGAAGAACTTTGACTCTTTGCATAAAAGTAAATACATAAAAGTAAAAGATAGGCCCTTCGCAGAGGGAGGCAGAGGTTGCCATGCGCTTATTTGTTTGTATGCTCAACCCCTTAGTGCAAAAGAACGTCATGTTGTATTGCCCCTTATGATAGCAACCTTTATTATGCAGTCTCTCGCTTTTATTCTTTGCCATCACAAGTTCGTACAACGCTTAATTTTCTCTTATACTAAATGATCTCATACTTTTAGAAGCAATTTTTATTGCCTTATTGCACCGATGACAACTTAGTTAAAGGATCTTGCTCAATCGTTAGGTAGGTATGGTGGACTCTTGAAAATAAGATTTGGGTTTAAGGGTTTTTTGGATGCACAAGTAGTATCTCTACTTGGTGCGGAATTTTTGGCTAGCAAAGATGGGGGGCAAGCATCATATGTTGAAGGATCTATGACAATATAACTTCTATGTGAATATGAACAAACATAAACCATTACATTGTCTTCCTTGTCCAACGTCAACAATTTTGGCATATAATATTTTGATGGGGGCTCACGATCACAAAAGATTTCCATGATAGTGTATTTGCATGTGAAAGTTCTCTTCCTTATACTAATTATTCGTGAATTGCTTGTATGACCAATATTGTGATTGTTAAGCCTCAAACTATTTCACTTTCTAAACCCAATGTGAAGTTACCATTAGGCATGATATGATTTCAACTTCATGATATTCAACTTATTCAACAATTTACTCACAGGATATAAGTGAAGCACAAGAGTAACTCCATAGAAAAGAGCTTCGTTGACGGGATGTGAATGCCGCTTACTTAGCCTCCCTGGAAACTATTTGAGGACTCTATTTTATTTAAAAACTTTTATATCTAAGTATTTTATTAAAACAGCAAGCAAAACAAAGTAAAATGACATTCCAATAATAGCACACATCGTGTGAATAAGCAAAAGCTTAGGCTCAATCGATACTAACCGATAATTGTTGAAGAAGAAAGGTGGGATGCCTACCGGGGCATACCCAAGCTTAGATGCTTGAGACTTATTGAAATATTATCTTGGGATGCCTTGGGCATCCCCAAGATTGAGATTTCATGTTTGCTTAATTCTTCTCATATCATGGTTTTCCTAAATCTCAAAAGCTTCATCCACACAAAACTCAACAAGAACTCATGAGATAAGTTAGTACAAACCAATGCAAAAACCTTATCATTCTCTACTGTAGCAAATCACTAAAATTATTATTCAACATTGCACACTAAATGCCTCTGCATATTTAATACTCATATCCTCAAATAGGATCATTAAACAAGCAAATATATGCAAACAATGCAAGCCTAACAACAATCTGCCAAAACAGTACAGTCTGTAAAGAATTCAAGAGTATCAATACTTCCCTAACTCCAAAAGTTATGAAAATTTGCCACACTATATAAAATTTATCATAGCTCATTTAAAAAAAGTTTCAACATTTTATCACATTCTGAATTTTCTAGGGAATTTTTGCAACATCGATAAATTTTCTGTTTTGAAACAGCAACAAGTAGATTTGCAAAATAAGCATGGCAAAGGCTAAACTTGATATTTTTATTGAAAAGAAAGATGCGAAATATTATTCTAATAACAGAAAGCAAATCCTAACAATAGAAAATGATGCTCCAAGCAAAACACATATCATGTGAGGAATGAAAACATAGCTCCAAGTGAGGTTACCGATAACGTTGGAGACAAAAGTGGGGATGCCTTTCGTGTCAGGACCTCGATTCCAAGTCACATCGATCTAGCCGGTAACACCTCATATCACTTTGCGGCTTCACGCACGGTATCCCCACAGGTGTCGCCTTACCCTGGCCCGGGACCGTTTGCGCCTTTTGGCTCACGTATATGATAGTGTCGCTAGCATCCATATGACAGAGAACCCGGGCCGACATGGCTAGTCGTGAACCCAAAGCGGCACAGACCTATGGGGACAGGCATACATGAATCACATCGAGCATGTTAGTCAACAGCGTGTGAATCCGGGCTGTACCACTGGGCTAACAGGACTCCGGGGAACCCGGGCTGTAGCAGGCTAGGCAGGACTCCGGATGTCACCGCGTGACATTTCCCCGAAGGGACAGACATAGGAATGAAGTGAAACACATGCCGGCCAGTCAAGTGTCCTGAGCAGTAGTGATGGGCTAGCAGGACTCCGGTGAACCGGGCTGTAGCGGACTACTATGGCTCAAGGAGCACTAGACTACATTTCCCCATAAGAGAGGCTGCCAAGGATAAACAGCTAGATTGTCGGATCCCACACATACCAAGCATTTCAATCATACACACAATATGCTCGATATGTGTAAATACAATATGGCATCACAACAAAACTCTACAACTCAAGTACTTTATTTAAAGGCTCCGGAGAGCCATACATAACATGTTCATACAGGTAGGGTTCACTAGACCCAACACTCAAGTCATTCAAGCATACAAGCACATGCGGAAGCAAATAAGTCTGAGTACAGACACTAGAAAGAAAGAAGGCTTGTCGAAGCCTGTCTATCTACATAGGGCCCTCCATGACCAGAATCACCACCTGGGTGGCAAGTTACTCATCGACGTCGAGGTCTAAATAAAACCCATTGCAGGGGGCGGTGTTGTCGTCTGAAAACAGTAATTAAAGCAACATGAGTACAAAGGTACTCAGCAAGTCTTACAACATATCCTACTATTACATGCTCATTCTCAAGAAGGTGGTGGAGTTATTGCAGCAAGCCAGCTTTGACTCCTGGCTAAGCTATCCTACGAGACACCACTGTAAAATAGTTTTCGCACACGAGTCCACTAATCACCAACACAATACTCCACCGGGGATCCTCTCTCGTCATCCTACGAGAGGGCCATCCTCGGTACTCACACATATCTTGAGTCTTTTAGTAGTAACCATTAACTTGTCTATGAATTGTATAGGCAACGAAGTAGTCCTTTACCGCGGACGCGACTATTCGAATAGATGATGTTAACCCTGAAGGGGTGTACTTCTTCATACACGCTCTCACCACTTATCGTCGTTTACACGACATGTACTCGGCAACCTTCAAGTGGAAGCCCAACGAGGGTGTCGGCCACGGCCTACCTAAACACTCAAGTCTCTAGTCCAGGTTCCATCCGCAGGGAGTCCGGCCGAGGTTTCCACATACGGCCCCGAACGATGTGAACAGGGTTCCCGAGGCACCAAACGGGTGACTCGGTACACCGTGCCATGGTGTATCTACCGCATCATAGCCCACCCCTAGGGTCAGCGCTACAAACGGCCGCCAACACATTACCTACAAACACCATAAACTAAGTGCAACTCCTGGACAGAGTACTAGGGTGGTTAAGAAGCCGAAAGGGTCCATTGGTTTCGGGCCCAATGCATGGTAGTAACTAATTCTTGAATCACACATACAGATCTCAGTTCTTAGGGATGGCCTCAATGAAAAAACCCACCATGTACTCCTACATGGCCTTTCATCAATACCTTTACCAAAACATGTTCAACACAACCCTCACATTACCGACGTAATCATTTCACTCTAGCCCATCACCCAGATGAACCAGACCTGACACCACTCTAAGCATAGCAGGCATAGCAAGGTAGGAAACACATACATGGCTCAAACAACTCCTACACATGCTAGTGGGTTTCATCTAGTCACTGTGGCAATGACAGGTCATGCAGAGGATAAGGGTTCAACTACCGCAGCACACAGCAGTTTGAAACGTTGTTGTATTAATGCAGTAAATGAGAGCAGAAGCGAGAACATGGGATTGTATCGATATGATCAATGGGGCTGCTTGCCTGATGGAGTAGTAGTAGGGTACTGCCCTTCAGTTGGATACTCGGAGATATCCTCGGAGGCAGAACCTACCACGAAAGACACCACAGAACACAATCATCACATGGCAATATGCAACAATATGATGCATGCTATGACATGGCAATATGAGGTGTGCTGCCTAATGCAATGTGATACAAGTTGGTTTGGGTCCATTCGAATCAAAGATTCAAATGGAAGCTTATGTTTTTAAGCTTTAAAAGTGTATTGTATTGTTTCACCTAAACAGCAAGGTCAAAGTGTTTTGTCATGCATGAAACCATTACAGATGGAAAGATTGAATTTTTCTGATCAAATTTCATATATAAATCTTTGCATTTGGAGTTACAGATTAAAAGTTATGAATTTTTGAAGTTTGTAATATTTTTTTTGGAATTTCCTATATAAGAATAATTCCAGTAAATGATTTATTGCGTCAGCACTAGGTCATGCCGACGTCAGCAGGTCAACAGGCGCCGTCCAGGTCAAACCTGACCAGTGGGACCCACTGGCCAGTGACTATCCTAACTAACCAAGTTAATTAACATTAATCTAATCCTAACCTAGGTTAGTTAAGGGCCTGGGCCACATGTCAGTGACACAGAGTTAGTTAGGGAGGTCATTAACCCCTAACAGTGTGATTAGCGCTAACTAAAAACTAAACTATTTTAGTTAGGGGCCGGCCCCACATTCATTGACTCAGGCGGGAGGACAAACTGGGGTCAACCCGGGTCAAACCCACCGGCGACTTGATGCCGGCGAGGCCAGTCGCGGCGGCGAGGCTCAGGATTCACCTACAAGGCACCGTTTGGCGCGTGAAGCACAGCTACGCGACGCGGACGCTCATCCGCATCCAACCGTGGTGGTGGCGCGGCCGGGGAGTGGCCGGAGTGGCGCCGGCGACGAGCTCGGCGGCGGCCGAAGCTTGGGTGCAGGTGGGGATGGGGCTGTGGTGCGCAAATGAGCGCGGCGAGGTGCTACGGGGGCTCTACACGATGCGGGGAGTGCGTTGGGCGCATGCCCAGGTCCAAATGGTCACCGGAGCATCGCCGGCGACGAGGGGGATCTCCGGCGATGGAGGACCAGGACGTGCTTGGTGCAGCGTCTCCGGGGCGAGCGAGCGCTCGGGATCGGTCGAGGCGAAGCAGTGGACGACGGCAGAGCTTGTTGGCACGGCGAGGCGACGAGTGGATGGTGGTGGCTGCGGGTTTCACAATGGCGCGGGCGCGGCTGCGTTGGCCATGGCGTCGAGGGAGCGAGAGAGAGAGAGCAGCGGGGGAGTGTGAGGTGTCGGGCAGTCCCGGGCGACACCGAGGAGGCGTTCGCGGCGTCGAGGCGGTGGCTAGGCGAAGCAGATGAGCAGGAAGGTGGCGTGGCGAGCTCGGGCGCGTGCGCCGTGTCCCTCCTCTGCCTATTGGCAAAGGTAGGCGATGACTGGCACGGGCCAGCACAGTGCTGGGCCGGCCAGCGGGCTGCCAGGTGGGCTGCGCCAGGTTAGTTCCTTTCTCTCTCTTTTTCTCTTTTTTTATTTATTTTATTATTTCTGTAACTTCAGGGCTTTATTAAAAATGCGAGGGCATTTCCAAAAATCATAAAACTAATCATGGCTACTACTTAGAATATATCCAACAGTAAACATTTTAGTTTATGATTATTTGAGCATTTAAATTATTTTATAGCATTTAAATGCCCAAATGCAAATACTATATGAATTAATCCAATGACCTTAAGATGTCCTAGAAAAGTGTGCACCATTTTTGTCAAAGGTTCTAGCCCAAAACAAAAAGGGTGGACTTTTTAGAAGGGCATTTCAGGTTCATTGAAAAAGTTTTTAGTAAACCCTAGTTGTTCCAGGGGGTGCTGGGGGTTCTGTCATCCCCATTTCAGTTTTCTGGGAATTTAAACATGATGTAATCACTCTAATGCATGAACTAGCTAGGGTGTGACAACTCACGCCCACTCAAAATAATCTCGTCCCTAGATTTAGGATCCGTTGGGAAGAAGGTGGGGTACTCGAGTCGAAGACGATCCTCCCTTTCCCAAGTGGCTTCCCTTTCAGTGTGGTGTGACCATTGAACCTTAAGAAACTTGATGTTATGGCGTCGAGTGGTACGCTCGGCTTGATCAAGGATACGAACGGGATATTCCCGATATGAGAGATTATCTTGTAGATCAAGCGTTTCGTGGTGATCCGCAAAGCAACGCCTGAGTTGAGAAACATGGAAGACATCATGAACTCTGGAAAGATGCGGAGGTAGTTCCAATTGGTAGGCAACTTCTCCTCGTTTGGCAAGAATGCGAAAGGGTCCAATGTAGCGAGGAGCCAATTTGCCTTTGATACCGAAACGATGGGTTCCCTTTAACGGAGTAACCCGAAGGAGGGCCTTCTTGCCGACTTCATAAGTCATGAGCTTATGTTTACGATCATATTGGCTCTTTTGACGAGATTGGGCTGTTTTCAATTTCTCACGAATAACGCGAACCTGCTCTTCTGCTTCCTGAATCATATCCGGGCCAAAGAGTTGTCTTTCCCCGATTTCTGACCAGTTAAGAGGCGTTCGACATTTTCGTCCATAGAGAACTTCGAAAGGAGCTTTACCCAAGCTAGCTTGATAACTGTTGTTATAAGCGAACTCCGCGAATGGAAGGCATTTCTCCCAATCCATTCCGAATGAGATGACAGAAGCTCGGAGCATATCCTCCAGAATTTGATTGACTCGCTCTACTTGACCACTTGATTGGGGGTGGAAGGCAGTGCTAAAAGAGAGACGAGTTCCCATAGCATTTTGGAAACTTTCCCAAAATTGTGAGGTGAAGAGACTCCCATGGTCTGAGTTAATTTCCAATGGGACACCATGAAGAGACACTATTCGGGAGATGTATAGGTCAGCTAGCTGGCTAGCGGTGATACTCTCACGAACAGGTAGGAAATGGGCTACTTCGGAAAGACGATCGATCACGACGAAGATAGTATTATTCCCTCTCTTGGCCCTGGGAAACCCAGTAATGAAATCCATACTGATTTTATCCCATTTCCATTCGGGAATAGCCAAAGGTTGAAGGGTGCCAGCAGGCCGTTGATGCTCTGCTTTAACACGACGACGGACGTCGCAACTAGCAATGTATTGAGCAATTTCTCTCTTCATCCTAGTCCACCAAAACCTCTGGCCTAGGTCTTGATACATTTTAGTACTACCGGGATGAATGGCGAGAGGGGATTCATGAGCTTCCTTAAGGATCAGCCGCCTCAGGTTTTGTGCTTTGGGAACCACTAAACGGTTTCCAAAGTATATGACACCTTGATCATCAACGGAGAAACAATTCGCTACTCCTTTCTTAATGTTTCTCTTGATACGGGAGATTTTCGGATCTACCTTCTGTGCCTTGATGATCTGATCAGTAAGGGTAGGTTTCGCCACTAGGGTGGATAGGAATCCTTGAGGAACAATGTGAAGATTAAGCTTACGAAATTCCTCGTGGAGAAGTGGTTGACTTTGTTGTAACATCAGGTTGTTACAATAAGATTTACGACTTAGCGCATCAACCATGACATTGGCCTTGCCCGGGGTGTAAGTTATTCCTAGGTCGTAATCCGAGATCAACTCGACCCAACGTCTTTGCCTGAGATTCAAATCCGGTTGGGCGAAGATATATTTCAGACTTTGGTGATCAGTGAAGATCTCGCAACGATTACCGAGAAGGTAATGTCGCCATGTTTGAAGTGCATGGACTACCGCTGCAAGCTCTAGATCATGTGTGGGATAGTTTTCCTCATGGGGGTGTAATTGCTGTGAGGCATAGGCAATTACCTGACGATCTTGCATGAGTATGCAGCCTAGTCCTTGTCGCGAGGCGTTGCAATAGATAATAAAGTCCTTGGAGAAATATGGTGGTACCAGTACGGGAGCAGATGTCAGGCGTCTTTTCAGTTCCTGAAAGCTGAACTCGCACTGTGGGGTCCACTCGAACTTTTATCTTTCTTGAGGAGTTCAGTTAGAGGTTTATCAACCTTGGAGAAATTCTCAACGAAGCGGCGACAATAGCTCGCTAAGCCAAGGAAGCTCCGAACTTGCTTGACCGTTTTAGGTGGAGTCCAATCAAGGACAACTTGAACTCGCTCGGGATTGACAGCAATACCCTTACTAGAGATTACATGGCCTAGATAGGTCACTTCTGGCAACCAAAATTCACACTTGGAGAATTTGGCATAAAGGCGATGCTCTCAAAGTTTCGTCAATACCAACCTTAGATGTTCGGCATGTTCCTCCTCATTCTTGGAGTAGATGAGTATATCATCGAGGTATACCACGACGAATTTATCCAAATACTCCATGAAGATCGAGTTCATTAACCGAGAGAAAGTGGCTGGGGCATTGGTTAAACTGAAGGACATGCCGGTGTACTCGTATTGGCCATAGCGAGTAACGAAGGTCGTTTTGGGAGTGTCCCCATTTCTGATTTTGATTTGATGGTAGCCCAACCTCAAATCCATCTTGGAAAAGACTGAGGATCCAGCGAGCTGATCATAAAGATCATTGATCCTGGAAGCGGATACTTGTTCTTGATAGTGACCAAGTTGACAGGTCAGTAATCTACAACCATCCAATCTGTTCCATCCTTCTTCTTGACGAAGAGGACGGGGCAAGCCCAAGGAGAGGAACTAGGACGGATGAAACCCTTTTTCAAGGACTCATCGAGTTGGTTCTAAAGCTCGGCTAGTTCAAAGGGTGCCATCTTATAGGGTCTTCTAGAAATTGGGACGGTTCCTAGAACAAGGTCTATCACAAACTCGACATCCCTGTCAGGTGGAACACCTGGCAGTTCTTATGGAAAGACATCCGGGAAGTCTCGGACTACCGGAATATCTTCAAGGTCTGAAGGGGGTTGGCATTTAGGGAGTAAAGCTGGCACTTGGCCACTCGAGTTAAGACATTGACTGTCTTGCCCGATGGGTGAGTAAGTTGAACGGTTCTAGTGGCACAATCAATCTTAGCATAATGAGCTGACATCCAGTCCATACCCAAGATGATGTTTATGTCCGAGGACTTGAGAGCTATTAAATATGCAAGGAAGACAAGTCTATCGACAAGAATTTCATTCCCATGGCTTACTCTAGAAGTTTGCCATTTGGAACCCGGAGTTTGAATTACCATGGAAGTGGGCATGTCGCAGAATGTCGTGTTATGCAATCGAGCATAGTTCTCAGATATGAATGAATGAGATGCTCCAGTACCAAAAAGAACAGATGCCGGATGGCAATTAACAAGGAGCGTACCAAGGATGACGTTAGGATCATCATGAGCCTCCTCAGCTGAGACATAGTTGACATGGCCACGTGTAGTGGTGGCTGGCTTGGCGTAGAAGGTCTTTCCCGCTGGCTTACCACGGCAAACGGACTATCCAGACTGGTTGGGGTTGTTGTTCTGGGGACACTCTCGGCTGTAGTGACCCGGCTCTCCACACTTGAAACATGTCACAACATTGGGGCATGGAGCAGCATTAGTAGCGGGGCCACCATAGGGCTTAGATGGTGCAAACTGCTGGTTGGGGCGAGGTGCCTCAAAGGATGGCCTCGGAATGAACCTGGGTGGCAGCGTTGTGCTTGGAATCCACACCCAGCGCTTCTGAGATCCAGAGCCGGATGAAGAACCAAAATCACGAGAGTGCTTGCGTGAAGCGTCATAGTCAGACTGGCCTGTCTCAGCACTGATGGCTTTATTGACCAACTTCTGGAAGGAGGTGCACTCGTGCAGACGAAGATCAAGATGAAGCTCGGGGCTAAGTCCCTTGCGGAACCTTGCCTGCTTCTTAGCATCGGTAGATACCTCTTCAGGAGCATAACATGCCAGATTCCCAAATTCATGACTATATGCATCCACAGTCAGTCTGCCTTGGGTGAAATTGCAGAACTCTTCCCTCTTATGATCTATGAGACCTTCTGGGATGTGATGCTCACGGAAAGCCTCACTGAATTCAGCCCAAGTAGTGATTTGGCCGACCGGGCGCATAGCCTCAAAGTTTTCCCACCAAAGGCTAGCAGGGCCTTCAAGGTGATAGGCAGCATAGGTAACCTTATCAACTTCGGCTACGTTGGCAGAACGTAGCTTGTGGGTGATGCTGCAAAGCCAGTCATCCGCGTCAAGGGCTCGACGGAATGATTAAACTTTGGTGGGTACAACTTGATAAAGTCATTGATTGACACGAAGGCGTTTCGCTGTTGACGTGCAGTGTTCTGCTCAATCCGCTGCAGCAAGCGGTTGGTCTCACGCTTGTTTCTTTCTGCCTCCAGCATAACTTCGGCCAGAGAAGGCGGGTGAGGCAGATTCTCACCCCTAGCTGCACTGGCTTCCCCCTGCTCCGGGGCAGCAGGGTTGCTGCGGGTGTTGACCATCCTAGGAAAAACAAGACAACGGTTTAGATAAGGATGGCACAAACTTGGCAAGGAAGTGCAGAATGTAATGGATAACATGGAATTCTAAGATGTACATTGCACGACATGGTAATATAGAAACTGCCACTATATATATACCATTGGTCATACACACCGTACATAGTTTAGTACAAGCCCAAGCTAGAGTACAACTACGGTGAAAGACATTACATCTCATCGGAGGTATTCCAAGCTCCTATACATTATTTTTCTACACCTCCGGAGCGTGATACACACCAAGTCATATCCCACGGTCACGCAGGACTGTGAAGAATACAACTATTACAGTACTAGTGAAACTACTACTAGCTCAGACGGCTCCGTAGTAATCCTCATAAAAGTCACCACCAAAGCCTGGAAGTGGAACATGATCATCTGGGAACAGACGGTCCTACGGAGCCTGCGGGCCATAGGGACTCGGATGTGGCCTTGGTCCCACAGACGGTGGTAGACGGGGACCACGAGGAGGGGTGATGCCTCCTACATCACGCCACTCCATAAAATCTGGCAATCCAGACCGCACAGGGTACAGGTCCCTCAGGTCCATGTATCCTGCCTGCACCGCAGGTGCAAACCGAGTCAAAGTGGCCTGGTGATCAGCACGAGAGTGGAAAAGCTCCATACGCAAGGCCCAATTTTCGCGGTCCTTATCCTCGAGAATCTCGGCAGTGGTGCGGAGTAGTGACTCCTCATGTGTAGAGTCATAGTACAAAGCCTGATAGTACCCCTGTGCTGCAGGAAGTGAGGCTGGCATGTAGCGGAAATCGGTGTTCTGAAGCAAGGCAGTCCTGGCTCGAATGATAGTCATCATTGAGTAAGCTGCATCCTGCACAGACATCTCAATAGTGACCCCAAGTCCATAGGAATAGTGAAGGGGTTCAGTGGCTCCAGGATAAGAGGGATATATCCTGACGGTACAAAGGTACTGGCTCTGGTTGAAGTCTCGGAACTGCTCCTCGACGGTATATTCCGGATACCATCGATAGCCTGACTGGACCATCACTCGAACCAACATGGCCGTGTGACCGGGTACATTGAGGCACCGGGTCAGACGAACCACTTGGTTCTGGGAACGGGTGGCCATCTGAAAGCACAGAATAATGTAAAGGCATTAGAATTTCCTAGGAGAAATCGCACATCATAACGGCTGTAAATGCTCAGAAAAAGATTTGAGACATTCACAACAGTTTGCAAAACCACTCAACAACATCATATCAAGGTTTTGATTCAACTGACAGCATACTAAAAGTAGTAGAAACTGTACTGAGGCTTGTCACAACAATCCTATAAGCTACTACGGATTAGTAACACGTGAACCTGATAGAGAGAAGAGATCCTAGTCCTTAACCCACGTAGAATGAGAAGAGAATGACTCAGATCAGAGGGCATAAGGTAAAGGAGTAAAAGAGCCTTACGTTCCCTCCCACAATCAATTCCCCTTCATATAACTAAAGCATTTCTAGACTCGACATCGACCAATTTGGCTCAGCAAACCTACAGGCAGTCCGGCTCTAATGCCAACACTGTCAGGACCCTGATTCCAAGTCACATCGATCTAGCCGGTAACACCTCATAATACTTTGCGGCCTCACGCATGGTATCCCCACGGGTATCGCCTTACCCAGGCCCGGGACCATTTGCGCCTTTTAGCTCACATATATGATAGTGTCGCTAGCATCCATATGACAGAGAACCCGGGCCGACATGGCTAGTCGTGAACCCAAAGCGGCACAGACCTATGGGGACAGGCATACATGAATCACATCGAGCATGTCGGTCAACAGCGTGTGAATCCGGGCTGTAGCACTGGGCTAACAGGACTCTAGGGAACCCGGGCTGTAGCAGGCTAGGCAGGACTCCGGATGTCACCGCGTGACATTTCCCCGAAGGGACAGACATAGGAATGAAGTGAAACACATACCGGCCAGTCAAGTGTCCTGAGCAGTAGTGCTGGGCTAGCAGGACTCCGGTGAACCGGGCTGTAGCGGACTACTATGGCTCAAGGAGCACTAGACTACATTTCCCCATAAGAGAGGCTGCCAAGGATAAACAACTAGATTGTCGGATCCCACACATACCAAGCATTTCAATCATACACACAATATGCTCGATATGTGTAAATACAACATGGCATCACAACAAAACTCTACAACTCAAGTACTTTATTTAAAGGCTCCGGAGAGCCATACATAACATGTTCATACAGGTAGGGTCACAAGACCCGACACTCAAGTCATACAAGCATACAAGCACATGCGGAAGCAAATAAGTCTAAGTACAGACACTAGAAAGAAAGAAGGCTTGTCGAAGCCTGTCTATCTACATAGGCCCCTCCATGGCCAGAATCACCACCTGGGTGGCAAGTTACTCATCGACGTTGAGGTCTACATAAAACCCATCGGAGGGGGCGGTGTTGTCGTCTGAAAACAGTAATTAAAGCAACATGAGTACAAAGGTACTCAGCAAGTCTTACAACAGATCCTACTATTACATGCTCATTCTCAAGAAGGTGGTGGAGTTATTGCAGCAAGCCAGCTTTGACTCTTGGCTAAGCTATCCTACAAGACACCACTATAAAATAGTTTTCGCACACGAGTCCACTAATCACCAACACAATACTCCACCGGGGATCCTCCCTCGTCATCCTACGAGAGGGCCATCCTCGGTACTCACACTTATCTAGAGTCTTTTAGTAGTAACCATTAACTTGTCTATGAACTGTATAGGCAACCAAGTAGTCCTTTATCGCGGACGCAGCTAGTCGAATAGATGATGTTAACCCTGCAGGGGTGTACTTCTTCATACACGCTCTCACCACTTATCGTCGTTTACACGACATGTACTCGGCAACCTTCAAGCGAAAGCCCAATGAGGGTGTCGGCCACGGCCTACCTAAACACTCAAGTCTCTAGTCCAGGTTTATCGCCTATCCAGGTTCCATCCACAGGGAGTCTGGCCGAGGTTTCCACATACGGCCCCGAGCGATGTGAACAGGGTTCCCGAGGCACCAAACGGGTGACTCGTTACACCGTGCCACAGTGTATCTACCACATCATAGCCCACCCCTAGGGTCAGCGCTACGCATGGCCGCCAACACATAACCTACAAACACCAGAAACTAAGTGCAACTCCTAGACAAAGTACTAGGGTGGTTAAGAAGCCGAGAGGATCCATTGGTTTCGGGCCCAATGCATGGTAGTAACTGATTCTTGAAACACACATACAGATCTCAGTTCTTAGGGACGACCTCAATGAAGCAACCCACCATGTACTCCTACATGGCCTCTCATCAATACCTTTACCAAAACATGTTCAACACAACCCTCACATTACCGACGTAACCATTTCACTCTAGCCCATCTCCCAGATGAACCAGACCTGACACCACTCTAAGCATAGCAGGCATAGCAAGGTAGGAAACACATACATGGCTCAAACAACTCCTACACATGCTAGTGGGTTTCATCTAGTTACTATGGCAATGACAGGTCATGCAGAGGATAAGGGTTCAACTACACAGCACACAGCAGTTTGAAACGTTGTTGTCTTAATGCAATAAATGAGAGCAGAAGCAAGAACATGGGATTGTATCGATATGATCAATGGGGGCTGCTTGCCTAATGGAGTAGTAGTAGGGTACTACCCTTCAGTTGGATACTCGGAGATATCCTCGGAGGCAGAACCTACCACGAAAGACACCACAGAACACAATCATCACATGGCAATATGCAACAATATGATGCATGCTATGACATGGCAATATGAGGTGTCCTGCCTAATGCAATGTGAAACAAGTTGGTTTGGGTCCATTTGAATCAAAGATTCAAATGGAAGCTTATGTTTTTAAGCTTTAAAAGTGTATTATCTTGTTTCACCTAAACAGCAAGGTTAAGGTGTTTTGTCATGCATGAAACCATTACAGATGGAAAGATTGAATTTTTCTGATCAAATTTCATATATAAATCTTTGCATTTGGAGTTACAGATTAAAAGTTATGAATTTTTGAAGTTTGTAATATTTTCTGGAATTTCCTATATAAGAATAATTCCAGTAAATGATTTATTGCGTCAGCACTAGGTTATGCCGACGTCAGCAGGTCAACAGGCGCCGTCTAGGTCAAACCTGACCAGTGGGACCCACTGGTCAGTGACTATCCTAACTAACCAAGTTAATTAACATTAATCTAATCCTAACCTAGGTTAGTTAAGGGCCTGGGCCACATGTCAGTGACATAGAGTTAGTTAGCGAGGTCATTAACCCCTAATAGTGTGATTAGCACTAACTAAAAACTAAACTATTTTAGTTAGGGGCCGGCCCCACATGTCATTGACTCAGGCGGGAGGTCAAATTGGGGTCAACCCGGGTCAAACCCACTGGCGACTTGACGCCGGCGAGGCCAGTCGCGGCGGCGAGGCTCGGGATTCACCTACAAGGCGTCGTTTGGCGCGCGGAGCACAGCTACGTGACGCGGACGCTCGTCCGCATCCAACCGTGGTGGTGGCGCGGCTGGGGAGTGGCCGGAGAGGCGCCGGCGACGAGCTAGGCGGCGGCCCAAGCTCGGGTGCAGGTGGGGATGGGGCTGTGGTGCGCAAATGAGCACGGCGAGGTGCTACGAGGGATCTGCGCGACGCGAGGAGCGTGTTGGGCGCATGCCCGGGACCAAATGGTCACCGGGGCATCGCCGGCGACGAGCGCAGGCGATGGCGCGTGCGGGTGAGCATGGTGAAGTCGCTATGGTGCACGAGGTGAAAACGGAAGGGTCAGTGGTCACTGCGAGTGCAGGCGAGCAAACAACGAGCTCGGGGAAGAGCTGGAGTGAGCAGGGCAGCGAGGGGGATCTTCGGCGATGGCGGATCGGGATGGGCTTGGTGCGGCGTCTCCGGGGTGAGCGAGCGCTCGGGGATCGGTCGAGGCGAAGCAGTGGACGACGGCGAAGCTTGTTGGCACGGCGAGGCAACGAGTGGACGGCGGTGGCTGCGGGTTTCACGACGGCGCGGGCGCGGCTGCGTCGGCCATGGCGTCGAGGGAGTGAGGGAGAGAGCAGGAGGAAGTGTGAGGTGTCGGGCAGTCCGAGGCGACACCGAGGAGGCGTTCGCGGCGTCGAGGCGGTGGCTAGGCGAAGCAGATGAGCAGGGAAGTGGCGTGGCGAGCTCGGGCGCGTGCGCCGTGTCCCTCCTCTGCCTACTGGCAGAGGTAGGCGATGACTGGCACGGGCCAACACAGTGCTGGGCCGGTCAGTGGGCTGCCAGGTGGGCTGCGCCAGGTTAGTTCCTTTCTCTCTCTTTTTCTCTTTTTTATTTATTCTATTATTTCTCTAACTTCAGGGCTTTATTAAAAATGCCAGGGCCTTTCCAAAAATCGTAAAACTAATCATGGCTACTACTTAGAATATATCCAACAGTAAACATTTTAGTTTATGGTTATTTGAGCATTTAAATTATTTTATAGCATTTAAATGCCCAAATGCAAATACTATATGAATTAATCCAATGACCTTAAGATGTCCTAGAAAAGTGTGCACCATTTTTGTCAAAGGTTTTAACCCAAAACAAAAAGGGTGGACTTTTTAGAAGGGCATTTCAGGTTCATTGAAAAAGTTTTTAGTAAACCCTAGTTGTTCCAGGGGGGTGCTGGGGGTTCTGTCATCCCCATTTCAGTTTTCTGGGAATTTAAACATGATGCAATCACTCTAATGCATGAACTAGCTAGGGTGTGACATTCCGGTGCATCCCCAACCTTAGTTGCTTGGATATTCCTTGAATATTACCTTGGGGTGCCTTGGGCATCCCCAATCTTAGGGTCTTATGACTCCTTATTTTCCTCATATCGACATCTCACCCAAAACTTGAAAACTACAATCACACAAAACTTAACGGAACTTTGTGAGATATGTTAGTATGATAAAGAGCAAACCATTTCACTTTGGTACTGTCGAAGACAAGATTTATAATTGTTCTAACACAAAGCCTACTGTAGGATATCATTTCCACAATTTATATTGAGCAATATAAGCCATGGAAACTAGAAAACAAGCAAACTATGCATTGAAAACAAAATCTGTCAAAAACAGAACAGTCTGTAGTAATATGTACTCCAACCATACTTCTGCTACTCCAAAAATTCTGAATATTTTGAAAGCCTGGGAAATTTGTCTATTAATCTTCTGAAAAAATAATCAGCATTTTATCACGGTTATGTTAAAATGAGAATTGTTTTCCTGAGCGCAAAAGTTTCTGTTTTTCAGCAAGATCAAATCAACTATCACCGTAAGCCATCCCAAAGGTCTTACTTGGCACTTTATTGAATCGAAAGCAATAAAACATGATTACTACAGTAGCCTAATCATGTGAACACACAAAATAGTAGGTAAAAGTTTTGGGTTGTCTCCCAACAAGCGCTTTTCTTTAATGCCTTTTAAGCTAGGCATGATGATTTCAATGATGCTCACATAAAAGATAATAACTGAAACACAAAGAGAGCATCATGAAGCATATGACTAGCACATTTAGGTCTGACCCACTTCCTATGCATAGGGATTTTGTTAGCAAACAACTTATGTGAACAAGAATCAACTATCATGGGAAGGCAAAACAAGTGCAACTTCAAAACAATCAACACATAGAGAAGAAAGTTGATATTATTGAGATATGTAAGAGCATAAGTTCCTTCCTCGTAATAATTTTCAGAAACATCATGAATGGATTCGACAATATAACTATCACATACATCACTCTTTTCATGATGCACAAGCATATAAGATTTATCACTCTTTATGGCATACATGTCGTCATAATAATCATCATAGATAGCAACTTTATTGTCATAGTCAATTGAAACCTCTTCCAAAATAGTGGATGTATCACTAAATAAAGTCATGACCTATCCAAATCCACTTTCATCAATGTAATCATCATAAATAGGAGGCATGCTATCATCATAATAAACTTTCTTATCGAAAGTAGAAGGAATCAAAGGATCATATTCATTAAGCAAAGCATCTCCAAGCTTAGGACAAGCATTATTTCCAGCAAATAAATCTTCAAACATATCATAATCATTAAACATAACACCCCCAAGCTTGTGGTTTTGCATATCATCACAATCATTCTTATTAATAGCATGAATGGCACCAAAAGTATAGCAAACATTATCATCATATTCTTCCAAGCAAGTGCTAAAAAGATTTTCAAGATCATAAGGGGTATCGTTGTCTTCCCAATCTTAATCATTACAACAAGTAGTAAGTATCACAAAATCATACTCAATATCATCATCCTCCATCGACATATTTGATTCACTTTCATGAGGCACAATGGTGATAGGAGCAACATTATTTGGGAGATATACCTTCTTGCCTTTATTCTTTCCTTCTTCTTCACCTTATCATGTGTGGGTTTAATTAATTTTTTCAAGCTTCTTGTTGAAGAGATTGATTGGATAGGAAGCTCCTCCTCGTTACCTGGTTCATCATAATAAACACTAGGAGGGTATTGGGAAATATTTCCCTTTCATTAGTACTCTCTTCATATTCCATTTGTTTTCTTGACTTTAGATAGTTGGCAATATAAGGATTCTCAATGCAATTTACCGCACAAAACATATAAAATTTCCTCTAGATCAAAATCAAGAAATCTCTCGAGATTAAATTTTGGAACACCCTTAGTTATACGTTTCATTTCTTCATACCCTAAAAGAAGACTAAGATCTTTATTATGCTCAAGGGTAATCAAGTTATCACAATTTTTGGACATGATTTGATCATGAAAGAATTTGCATTGGAGATTTAAATGACCACATTCATTGCAAAGTTTACAAGGATGGCGAAAAAAAATTAAATCTTTCAGCACAATCATCTTGCGTCTCTTGCAACTTTTTCGTTTCTAAATATTTGTGCTTCTTACAAAATCTATCTTCCCTTTTTGGTGTGCAAATGCACACCCAATGCACTCTGCAAAAATTGACATGCTTATAAGAAACATTTTCCCCATGACTAGTGCAATAATCATTAGCATTTTGGATATTCAAAGAATTCATACTAACAACATTGCAATCATGCTCATCATTCAAATATTTTGTGCCAAACATTTTATTGACTTCTTCTTCTAACAATTGAGCACAATTTTCCAAACCATCATTTTCAAGAAAGATATTATAAAGAGGCTCAATAATATGATGCAACCTCAATTCCATTTTTATGTAGTTTACTTTTATAAACCAAACTAGTGTAAAACAAGAAACAAAAAGCTTCAATCGCAAGATCTAAAGATATACCTTCAAGCACTCACCTCCCCGGCAACGGTGCCAGAAAAGAGCTTGAGGTCTACTACGCAACTTTATTCTTGTAGACACGTGTTGGGCCTCCAAGCGCATAGTTCTGTAGGACAGTAGCAATTTTCCCTCAAGTGGATGACCTAAGGTTTATCAATCCATGGGAGGCGTAGGATCAAGATGGTATCTCTCAAACGACCCTGCAACCAAATACAAGAAATTCTTGTGTCCCCGACACACCCAATACAATGGCAAATTGTATAGGTGCACTGGTTCGGCGAAGAGATGGTGCTAAAAGTGTAATATGGATGGTAGAAATATATTTCTGTAATCTGAATAAATAAAAACAGCAAGGTAGCAAATAGTAAACGGGCACAAAAACGGTGTTACAATGCTTGAAAAAGAGGCCTAGGCTCCGTACTTTCACTAGTGCAACCTCTCAACAATGCTAATATAATTGGATCATATAACCACCCCTCATAGCGCGATGAAGAATCACTCCAAAGTTCCTATCTAGCAGAGAACATAAGAATAAATTGTTTGTAGGGTACGAAACAACCTCAAAGCTATTCTTTCTGTTCGGTCTATTCAAGAGTTTGTACTAAAATAAGACAAAGCTATTATTTCTATTCGATCTATCCTAGAATACGTACTAAAATTACACCAAAGAAAATTCATATTCATAATACTCAATCCAACACAAGGAACTTCAAAGAGTGCCCCAAGATTTCTACCGGAGAAACTAAGACAAGAACGTGCATCAACCCCTATGCATAGATTACCCCAATGTCACCTCGGGGATCAGCGAGTTGAGTGCCAAAACATATATCAAGTGAATCAATACGATACCCCATTGTCACCACGGGTAATCAATTGCAAGACATATATCAAGTGTTCTCAAATCCATAAAAGTATTCAAATCCGATAACAACAAAATCTCAAAGGGAAAAACTCAATTCATCACAAGAAGATAAAGAGGGGAAGACAACATATGATCTGACTATATTAACAAAGCCCGCGATACATCAAGATCGTGGCATCTCAAGAACACGAGAGAGAGAGAGAGATTAAACACATAGCTACTGGTACAAACCCTCAGCCCCGAGGGTGGGCTACTCCCTCCTCATCGTGGTATCCACCGGGATGATGAAGATGGCCACCGGAGATGATTCGCCCCCTCCGGCAGGGTGCCGGAACAGGGTCTAGATTGGTTTTCGGTGGCTACAGAGCCTTGCGGCGGCGGAACTTCTGATCTAGGTTAACCCCGAGGGTTTTTGGAATATTTGTGAATTTATAGGGTAAAGAGGGGGCGCGGGAGGCCACCGAGGTGGGCACAACCCACCTGGGCATAGGCACGCCCTGGTGGGTCGGGGCACCCCCAGGTGCTTCTCTGGCCCACTGGTGGTCTTGTGGTCCATACAAAATCCACGAAAAGTTTCGGGGTGTTTGGATTCCATTTGATATTGATTTCCTACGATGTAAAAAACAAGCAAAAAACAACAATTGGCACTGGGCACTGGGTCAATAGGTTAGTCCCAAAAAATGATATAAATTTGCTATAAAATGATTGTAAAACATCCAAGAATGATAAATAACAACATGAATACTTCATAAATTATAGATACGTTTGAGACGTATCACATGTACACATCGATCAATCTATACCTCTCTATATAGGATTACATAGCTAATACACCCACATTAATTATATATCCAATGTCCCCCTCTCATCATCCATGCCTTCCGCTAAATCTCTCAGACACGCGCACAGTGGCGAAGACATGGGGCAGCAAGTGCGCTGCCCCCCTAACATCACTTTATATTGAGGCTAATATGAATGTGATCAATAGATCAATTGCTGGTAAAATGGTTTAAGTTAATGAATTGGCCCTCCTCGTAAAGGATTAGCAATGCTTGGCCCCCTAGCTCATTTATTTTCCATGGCTCCACCACTGCGCACAATAGCGCATGTTCTCACCCCCTCTCTCTAAATATCGATCTCGCACTTGTGCACTCCTTCATAGTCTCCCTCCACTTGGCCCCTCACACTATCTTCCAGCCCCCACCAGATTTTGCCACATGTACAATCTAGAAGACTCCATGGTTGAACTTAAGCATAATGCACAAACCTCAAAACACAAGTGCTTCTCCTTTGTTCTAGAATCTTCCTTATCATAACTGCCCAAACTTTTTTTCTAGTTGAATTGCCATTATTTGTTTTTACTTTATGCTTTACAACGCACAATTCCATGGATCATAAAATAGATTAACTTTTTTTTATAAAAAACGAATTGATTTTGAATGAGATGAACTATAAGAATTAAACGAACGTCTACATCATGCACATATGACTCAAAACTTACATGCTATAATGTGGTATTTATTCATAATTTGGTTGCCAAATCTGATGCATGCAATGCACATGTACCTTACTAGTACTTCCAGTATGTGCAAAACACGTAAATTAGAATTCCAATGGAAAGCTACACAGTGTCTGAGGGAGTCCTGGATTAGGGGGTCTCCGGACAGCCAGACTATATCCTTTGGCCGGACTGTTGGACTATGAAGATACAAGATCGAAGACCTCGTCCCGTGTCTAGATGGGACTCTCCTTGGCGTGGAAGGCAAGCTAGGCAATACGGATATGTAGATATCCTCCCTTGTAACCGACTCTGTGTAACCCTAGCCCCCTCTGGTGTCTATATAAACCAGAGGGTTTAGTCCGTAGGACAAGATACAATCATACCATAGGCTAGCTTCTAGGGTTTAGCCTCTACGATCTCGTGGTAGATCAACTCTTGTAATACTCATATCATAAAGAACAATCAAGCAGGACGCAGGGTATTACCTCCATCAAGAGGGCCTGAACCTGGGTAAACATCGTGTCCCCTGCCTCCTGTTACCATCCGCCTTAGACGTACAGTTCGGGACCCCTACCCGAGATCCACTGGTTTTGACACCGACATTGGTGCTTTCATTGAGAGTTCCACTGTGTCGTCACCATAAGGCTTGATGGCTCCCTCGATCATCGGTAGCGATGCATTCCAGGGTCAGGTTTTCCTCCCCAGACAGATCTTTGTATTCGGCAGCTTCACACTGTGGGCCAATTCGCTTGGCCATCTGGAGCAGATCGAGAGCTATGCCACTGGCCATCAGGTCAGATTCAGAAATTTAAACCACACTGCCGACATCCGCGGAGACTTGATCTCCGACGGATTCGAGGCTGTGTCAGGTGCGCCGCACAGTCATGACAAGCACGACGTAACTCTGCCGTTGGACGGTGTTCGGGAGATCGCATCTGCAACTACTCCGGCCGTCAATCCGGAGCAAATCGTGCCATCCGAGAGCGGAGGGGTAGACCCCGCCAGGGAGGCTGCACTCTCAGTGGCGATAGAGCCGGATAATGACTTCACCTCTCACGAGAGCCGTGTCGCCGAACCACTGGATTCACCTCAGGCCACGGACTCCGAGCCGCTTACATCCGTGCCCGTCGAATCCGACTGGGCGCCGATCATGGAGTTCACCTCCGCGGATATCGTTCAGCACTCGCCCTTCGGTGATGTGCTAAACTCATTGAGGTCCCTCTCCCTGTCAGGAGAACCTTGGTGAACTATGTCCGGCTAGGATGGGATACGGACGATGAAGAAATTCGCTGCACGCCCACCACCCACTTAGTAGCCACTGTCGACGACTTAACCGACATGCTCAACTTCGACTCCAAAGACATTGACGGCATGGACGAAGATGCAGGAGACGAACAGGATCCAACGCCCACAGGGCGTCGGACATCCACTTCATCACATGACATATACATGGTGGATACACCCAAAGAAGGCAATGGCGAAGAGACAGCGAAGGATGGCCCCTCCAAGAAGCAACCCAAGCGCCGACGTCAGCAGCAGCGCTCCAAGTCCCGCCATAGCAAAAACAGCGATAACAACGCAAGAGAAAATAACACTCCAGTCGACTCCAGAGGAAACAACGACCACATTGCCCCGGCGGCAGAGCATGATGAAGCTGCAAGCGACGAACATAGTATGGATCCGACGTTCGAACACGGCGACGCCAAGGATAACCCTCATCAAACCCCATCTGGGGAAGAAAATAGTCCGGACGAAGATGCTCACATCAACCCAGAAACGCGCTTGGAGCAAGAGAACCTCCGCAGAAGGCTTATTGCCACAACGAGGAGTTTGAAGAAGCAGAAGCAAAGGCTTAAGGCCGCACAAAACACACTCAACAGCAGGTGGAACAAAGTGCTCGACAGTGAAGCAAAGTATGGTGGAAGTTACCACACAAAGAGCTATCCAAAGCGCAAGCTGTTACCTGAATTCGACGACGAGGCCTTAGAGCCCACACAGCCAAAAAATGAAACGGCCAACCGGCCGGATCCACCACCTTGTGACAGCGATAGAGCGGATAACGAATACACACATAAGTCAACACACGATGTACGTGATGACTTGCGCCAAAAATCCGGTACGACCAGATCCATTTATGGATCTAGGAAGCATGCTCCGGCACAAAATCAAAACCAAATACCACAACCGTACGAACGCCATGGTACATCCATGTACAGGGGTGCCGCACACCCCCTATGTTTCACCGATGCGGTACTGGACCACGAATTCCCAGAAGGATTCAAACCAGTGAACATAGAGGCATATGACGGGACCACAGACCCTGGGGTCCGGATTGAGGACTTTATCCTCCATATCCATATGGCTCGCGGAGACGATCTCCATGCCATTATATACTTGCCCCTCAAGCTTAAAGACCAGCTCGGCACTAGCTGAAAAGCCTCCCCGAAAACTCAATTGGAAGTTGGGAGGAGCTCGAGGACGCTTTTCGGGCTAATTTTCAAGGGACCTACGTCCGACCTCTGGACACAGACGATTTAAGTCATATAATTCAATAGTCCGGAGAGTCCGCCCGAAAGCTTTGGAATAGGTTTCTCATCAAGAAGAACCAAATTGTCGACTGTCCGGACGCCAAAGCCTTAGCAGCTTTCAAACACAGCGCCCGAGACGAATGGCTCGCCAGACACCTCGGTCAAGAAAAACCGAGAACAATGGCAGCTCGAACAAGTCTCATGACCCGCTTCTGCGCGGGCGAAGACAACTGGTTAGCCCGCAGTAGCACCAGCGGCCCAAGCACATCTGAAGTCAGGGATGGCAATGGAAAACCACGATGCAATAAAAGCAAGCGTCGAAATAAAGAAGATAGCCCAGATAATACGGCGGTAAATGCTGGATTCAGGGGCTCTCGACCAGGTCAGTGGAAAAAGCCTTTCAAAGGCAGCAGAGGCAAACCGTCTGGCCTAAACAAGATCCATGACAAACTATGTTAGATTCACGACACCCCCGATAAACCTGCAAATCACACCCACAGAGAATGCTGGGTCTTCAAGCAGGCCTGTAAGCTAAACGCCGAACACAAGGGGGGGAGACACCAAGTGAAGACGAGGACGAGCCTCGCCAGCAAAGCACTGGAGGACAGAAAAAATTCCCACCAAAGGTTAAAACAGTCAACATGATCCATGTGACGAAGAGGAAAAGCAAACATGCACTCCGAGACACACGCGCCATAGAGCCTGTCACCCCTAGGTTCAACCCCTGGTTGGCCTGCCCGATCACTTTTGATCGCGGGGATCACGCGACAAGCATCCGGCATGAAGGATTGGCTGCCTTGGTGTTAGACCCAATAATAAACGGATACCATCTCACACGAGTCCTCATGGACGGCCGTACTGATCTAAACCTGATATATCAGGACACAGTCTGCAAAATGGGGATAGACCCATAAAAAATAAGCCACCGTACTACTACCTTCAAGGGAGTAATACCAGGCCTAGAGGCCCGCTGCATGGGCTCTCTATTACTAGAGGTTGTCTTTGGTTCTTCCGACAACTTCCGAAGCGAAAGGTTAAATTTCTACATCGCTCCATCCCAAAGTGGCTATCAGGCACTACTCGGAAGAGCGGCTTTTGCTCGTTTTAATGCAATCCCGCATTACGCTTCTCTCAAGCTTAAGACGCCCGGTCCACGTGGCACCCTCACAGTTAGCGAAAATACTGAGCGTGCTCTATGCACGGAAGAATGTGCGGCGGCTTTAGCCGCCGAGCACTAGACGACCTCACCAACCAGAAAAAATGACAGGTCGTCAAGATCACGGACATGGTTAGACGAGTCCAGTGCACCACTACACATACATGAGATGGGTTTGATGATCAAGCCCTCCTAGACGGTACCAGGGGCTTCCCACGTGTAAACAGGGCTAGTCTGGCTCAACTTTACTTATCTTGAATTTTAAATGGTTTATTGATAATAACCAATTTTTTGGCACGCCAACTTTCACCTAAGTTCTTCTCTTTTACAGATGACAATCGTGCTACACCCGTCCAGGACACGGCACAACGAAGACACAGGCCCAGACGTGCAGCAGGGACCCGCTCAAAGTTTTCTTTTTAGATTAAGACCCTGCGTCAACCTTTTTTTACTGTCTCTTGTTGCTCACATCCTCCGGATACTCAATACAACCGAGAAGGATGCCGACGTATTGGCATGTGGCCACATCAGGATATTGCACGTTCCTGGACACCCGGGGTTTATAATTAAGGGCATTGTTCAGCCCAGCATATGTTATAAAGACCGAATACCTTAGGGAGTGTTCGACGTCGTGAGTTTGGCCTTATATGCATCAGCTCCGAATCATGTCTTTGGTCGAATGTTGGGTTTGCCCGGCTCCCATGTTTTGGTACCTTACGTTCCACTATATCGGCTAAGGTAGCACTAGGAGAACTACTGCGATTGTGACCTGGTCGGATGAGCACCTCAGTAGAGAAAGCCGAAAACTGACTGACATGATATAGCGCGAGACTGGTCAACCACTCGATGACTCAGCAGAATCTTCGGGATTCCTCCGCATTAACAAAGGGCCGTTTCCTGGTCATGTACGTAAAAGTACCAGGGGCTATATAGTAGCCCCACCGTCAAACTCCTATGGCTAAGTGAAAGTGTTAAAGCAATATAGTCCGATTGCCTCGTTCGCTACACTACCACCTCCTTAATGGATCAAGACGTTGGATCAAGTGTGAATACGCATTTTTTGCGAACACCCCCGCATTATATGCGTGGGGGCGGAAGTCGGCGCCTGCAAACTTTCAGGTTATATGTATACACACACACACACACACACACACAGAGATATATATACATACATAAACGGCCGCACAAGAGGCATCATAATATTTTCAGGCAAAAGTATAAATATAGCCTTGAGAACTCAATAAAACATTGTTCTTACAATGGGAGTACATGTCACTAGAACATAATATTCTTCGAGCACTGAGCCTCTATCGAACGAGCGCGTTCAAGAACTTCTTTAAAGTAGTGCTCGGCAGCCACTTGGCCCACGGCCGATCCTTGTGTTGCAACAGTGGTGGCCTCCATCTCTGCCCAGTATGTCTTAACACGGGTAAAGGCCATCCGCGCACCCTCTATGCACGCCAACATCATCATAGCGTCGATGTGCGGCACAGCACCAAGGAATTGTTACACTAAACTAAAGTAACTCTTCGGCCTTGGCCCTCCTGGCCACAGATGATCCACAACAGACCTCATGGCGAGTCCGGACAACCTATGGAGCTCGGCCCACTCGGCCATTCGCTCATTCAACAACAGCGGACGCACTGGAGCATGGAACTGTGACCAGAACAGCTTTTCCACTTCGCGATCTTTTTGATCCTTGAAGTACTCGGCCGCATCAGCAGCACTTGCCGCCAAATCCACGTAGGCGTCCGCCGAACTCCATAGTTGATCCAGAGGAGCATACTTCGGATTTCTGAACTTAGTCTGCAACAAGAAGGGCTTCCTAGACACGATATCCACAGCTTGATGCAACTCCTCCTTCGTCGCTCTGATTTTAGAGCGGGCTTCCTTGGCTACTACCATGGCCTTTTCCAGGTCCGTCGCCCTCGCCCGACTTTCTTTATCAAGAAGCTGGTAACCGTCAGTGGCATCTTTCAACTCAATGGCCATTTTGGCTATCCTTTCCTTGCTCTGGCGATGCGGGGACTGTTCAGCCCTCAGCTCTTCGACCGCCTTTAGAGCGGCCGCATCGCTATTCCTTGCTTGTACCTTGGCTCGGGCAAGCTCTGCCCGAAGGGTCTTGAGGGAGTCCTGGATTAGGGGGTGTTCGGATAGCCGAACTATACCTTCAGCCGGACTCCTGGACTATGAAGATACAAGATTGAAGACTCCGTCCTGTGTCCGGAAGGGACTTTCCTTGGCATGGAAGGCAAGCTTGGCGATACGGATGATCAGATCTCCTACCATTGTAACCGACTCTATGTAACCCTAACCCTATCCGGTGTCTATATAAACCGGAGGGTTTTAGTCCGCAGGACAACATACACATCAACAATCATACCATAGGCTAGCTTCTAGGGTTTAGCCTCTCTGATCTCGTGGTAGATCTACTCTTGTACTACCCATATCATCAATATTAATCAAGCAGGACGTAGGGTTTTGCCTCCATCGAGAGGGCCCGAACCTGGGTAAAACTTCGTGTCCCTTGCCTCCTGTTATCATCCGGCCTAGACGCACAGTTCTGGACCCCCTACCTGAGATCCGCCGGTTTTGACACCGACAGGTCTCCATGGTGGCAGCTCCATCTGCAGTCACAACATATTAAAGATACTGGCATCATGCTCCTCTTACTATGCGTTGATCACCGAAGAAATCACTTACCCTGTGCCTCGTCAAGCCGCTTGTTGACAAGCACGATGTCGGCATCTGCCGCATCAAGTTGCCGCTTTAGCTCGGCAAACCCATCAGTCCGGCTAGCCACTGGAGCTTCAGCCACCTGCACATAAAGGCGGTCTAGTTATTACCTGGGACTATGATCCTCTGATTGCCGCCGTTTTCGATTATAACTAGAGTCTCAGGGGCTACTATCTGCATAGGGCACACCTAACGTGTGCGGTGCTGTCAAAAACATACACTATGTCATGTACCTCAAAGCCTTTCAGCAGACTCATAAAAGCTTCATGCAATCCGCTTTCAGCGGATGAAATCCTTTCAACTACTGTACTCATTAGCGTACGATGTGCTTCTGAGATGGCCGCTTGCTCCAGAAGATCCTTCAGTGCGTCCGACCGCACACTATACGGTTTCTGACTCTTTCTGTTGCTCCCTTTAGGAGCCGAATACTGAGGACTCCGGGTGGCCAAGGGATTACCCCTGGCCTTGGCGGATCAGGAGAAACCCTCCGCGACGACACTTCTGGGTCGCCCGCCTCATAAGGCGGGGTGGCAGGGGGAGGTGTTTCGCTCTCCATCATCTCCGGAAGAAGACCCCCCGAAGACGAACTCTGTCGAGAAGGGCTACAATCCGAACTACAAGATATAAGCATCATTTATTGTCTTCAGAAGTAAGGTAGGATATTTTCACTATTAAGTACTTTTTGATTACTTACAACTCGGTAAAGGGCTGATTTCCTTACGGACACTATGCGGCAAGGGTACCGCCCGGGGTAGGACCCTCTGGCAAAGATTTCTTCCCTCATTTGGAAACCTCTGTTTCCGGATCTTTAGAGGTGGTCCTCTTCCTTCCCCGGGGAGAGGGAATGTCAGATTCTTCTCCCTGGTTGTTCTCCTTCGCGGAGGCGCTCATTCCCTCGGTTGGGATGAGTAGTGAGTGAGGCTTGCTTCTGGCCTTTTTATTCCCCCCTTCATCTTCCTTCGAGGGCACCTTATAAGGCGCCGGCTGCAGCATTCTGTCTAGCACTGGATTGGCCAAGCTCTCGGGAAGGGGGGCCGGACACCTGATCATCTTCGCCTTTGTTATCCAGTCCTGGTCAAAGAGCGACTTTTCAGCATGATGCTATGATAAATAAGAGAAACAGTGTGTTCGGCCATGGGATTACTTACTTGGGTATCCGGGCGATTACAGCTCAGACTCGCATCCTCGGTGGTGTCCAGACACTTTATTTGTGGCAAGGAAACCGCCTCGCATAACGCGCTAAGATGGGACAATAAAACGGTTCGAATAAAAGATTCGCCGTGGTGTGATGTCACACTACGGAGTACGTCAGCAGATTAGATTTGTGTAAATATTATTCTCTCGATGGCAATATGTGGAAACTTATTTTGTAGAGCCGCACACTATCTTTGTGTTCAAAATCTTCTATGAAGTACTTGGAGGAGGAACCCGCCTTGCAATGCCAAAGACAATCTGCGCGCCAGACTCGTCGTCATTGAAGCCTGGTTCAGGGGCTACTGAGGGAGTCCTGGATAAGGGGGTGTTCGGATAGCCGAACTATACCTTCAGCCGGACTCCTGGACTATGAAGATACAAGATTGAAGACTCCGTCCCGTGTCCGGAAGGGACTTTCCTTGGCGTGGAAGGCAAGCTTGGCGATACGGATGATCAGATCTCCTACCATTGTAACCGACTCTATGTAACCCTAACCCTCTCCGGTGTCTATATAAACCGGAGGGTTTTAGTCCGTAGGACAACATACACATCAACAATCATACCATAGGCTAGCTTCTAGGGTTTAGCCTCTCTGATCTCGTGGTAGATCTACTCTTGTACTACCCATATCATCAATATTAATCAAGCAGGACGTAGGGTTTTACCTCCATCGAGAGGGCCCGAACCTGGGTAAAACTTTGTGTCCCTTGCCTCCTGTTACCATCCGGCCTAGACGCACAGTTCGGGACCCCCTACCCGAGATCTGCCGGTTTTGACACCGACATTGGTGCTTTCATTGAGAGTTCCTCTGTGCCGTCGCCGTCAGGCCCGATGGCTTCTACGATCATCAATGGCGATGCAGTCCAGGGTGAGACCTTCCTCCCCGGACAGATCTTCGTCTTTGGCGGCTTCGCACTGCGGGCCAATTCACTTGGCCATCTAGAGCAGATCGAAAGCTACGCCCCTGGCCGTCAGGTCAGATTTGGAAGTTTAAACTACACGGCTGACATCCGCGGGGACTTGATCCTCGACGGATTCGAACCACTGCCGAGCGTGCCACACTATCACGACGAGCATGATCTAGCTCTGCCGCCGAACGGTGCCCTGGAGGCCGCACCCGCATCGGCTCCGACCCTTAGTTCGGAGCCGACCGCGCCGATCGAGGATGGGCGGTTGGACGCCACCTCGGGGGCTGTGATCCAAACAGCGATTGAGCCGAACACCAGCCCCGTACTCTACGAGGCTCGTGACTCCAAGGAGCCGGACTCCTCTCCGGACTCCGACCCCTCCGCGCCCCTGCCAGTCAAATCCGATTGGGCGCCGATCATGGAGTTCACTGCCGCAGACATCTTTCAGCACTCGCCTTTCGGCGATATCCTGAAGTCACTGAAGTCTCTCTCTTTATCAGGAGAGCCCTGGCCGGACTACGGTCAGCAAGGTTGGGGTATAGACGATGAAGAAATTCAAAACCCACCCACCACCCACTTTGTAGCCACTGTCGACGACTTAACCGACATGCTCGACTTAGACTCTGAAGACATCGACGGTATGGACGCCGATGAAGGAGATGATGAAGAACCAGCGCCTACTAGGCCCTGGAAAGCCACCTCGTCATATGGCATATACATGGTGGACACCCCAAAAGAGGGAGAGGGCGATGGAACAGCGGAGGATGACCCCTCCAAGAAACAGCCCAAGCGCCGGCGTCAGCGGCGCCGCTCAAAATCCCGCCAACACAAAAACGGTGATTCCAGCACGGGAGATAATAATACTCCGGAGAGTGCCGAAGAAAACCCCCTCCAGCAAGGTTTAGCACAGGAGGATGGAGAAACCAGCCCTCATGAGAGAGCGGCAGACAGAGAGGTCGAGGACGATAATTATATGCCTCCCTCCGAAGACGAGGCAAGCCTCGACGACGACGAATTCGTCGTGCCAGAGGATCCCGTTGAGCAAAAGCGTTTCCAACGCAGGCTTATGGCCACGGCAAGAAGCCTCAAGAAAAAACAGCAACAGCTCAGAGCTGATCAAGATTTGCTGGTTGACAGATGGACTGAAGTCCTTGCGGCCGAAGAGCATAAACTCGAACGCCCCTCCAAGAGTTACCCAAAGCGCAGGTTGCTACCCCAATTAGAGGAGGAAGCACTTGATGCGGCCGAACGGCCACCTCGTGGCCGCGACAGAGAGGCCTCCCGGCCCTCCACTCAAGCCGCACCCCGTACCAAGGCACGGGAATATGCGCCGGACTTACGAGACATGTTGGAGGACAAGGCAAGGCAAACACGATCGATCTACGGATCGCGTGGGCACCCCATGGCTCGAGACGGTAACCGTCACGCCGGCCACAAATTCGGCAGGGCCGAACACAGTAGACAAAGCTCATTGGAGCTACGTCATGATATCGCCCAGTACAGAGGCGCCGCACACCCACTGTGCTTTACAGACGAAATAATGGATCATCAAATCCCCGAGGGTTTCAAACCCGTAAACATCGAATCATATGATGGCACAACAGACCCTGCGGTATGGATCGAGGATTATCTCCTTCATATCCACATGGCCCGCGGCGACGATTTTCACGCCATCAAATACCTCCCACTCAAGCTTAAAGGACCAGCTCGGCATTGGCTCAACAGCTTGCCAACAGGATCAATCAGTTGTTGGGAGGACCTGGAAGCCGCATTCCTCGACAATTTCCAGGGCACTTATGTGCGACCCCCAGACGCCGATGACCTAAGTCACGTAATCCAGCAGCCAGAGGAATCGGCCAGACAATTCTGGACACGGTTCCTAACAAAGAAAAATCAAATAGTCGACTGTCCGGACGCTGAGGCCCTAGCAGCCTTCAAGCACAATATCCGTGACGAGTGGCTGGCCCGGCACCTCGGACAGGAAAAGCCGAAATCTATGGCAGCACTCACGACACTCATGACCCGCTTTTGCGCGGGAGAAGACAGCTGGCTTGCTCGTAGCAACAATATGACCAAGAACCCTGGTAGTTCGGACACCAGGGACATTAGTGGCAGGTCGCGTCGCAACAAGCAGAAGCGCCGCATTAACGGCGACAATGCTGAGGATACGGCAGTTAATGCCGAATTCAGAGGCTCTAAATCCGGTCAGCGGAAGAAGCCATTCAAAAGGAATCCTAGGGGCCCGTCCAGCTTGGACCGAATACTCGACCGCTTGTGCCAAATACATGGCACCCCCGAAAAGCCGGCCAATCACACCAATAGGGATTGTTGGGTGTTCAAGCAGGCAGGCAAGCTAAGCGCCAACAATGAAGACAAGGGGCTGCATAGCGATGATGACGAGGAGCCCCGGTCGCTGAACAACAATGGACAGAAGGGTTTTCCCCCACAAGTGCAGATGGTGAACATGATATACGCCACCCATGTCCCCAAAAGGGAGCGGGAGCGCGCGTTAAGGGACGTATACGCGGTAGAGCCAGCCGCCCCAAAGTTCAACCCATGGTCCTCCTACCCGATCACCTTTGATCAAAGAGACCATCCCACTAGCATCCGTCATGGTGGATTTGCCGCATTGGTTCTAGACCCAATTATTGACGGATTTCATCTCACTAGAGTCCTCATGGACGGCGGCAGCAGCCTGAACCTGCTTTACCAGGATACAGTGCGGAAAATGGGCATCGATCCCTTGAGGATTAAGCCCACCAAAACGACCTTTAAAGGCGTAATACCAGGTGTAGAGGCCAACTGTACAGGCTCAGTCACACTTGAAGTGGTCTTCGGATCTCCGGATAATTTCCGAAGCGAGGAGTTAATCTTCGACATAGTCCCATTTCGCAGTGGTTATCACGCACTGCTCGGGCGAACCGCATTCGCTAAGTTCAATGCAGTACCGCATTACGCATACCTTAAGCTCAAGATGCCAGGCCCTCGAGGAGTAATTATGGTCAATGGAAACACCGAACGCTCCCTCCGAATGGAGGAGCACACGGCGGCCCTTGCAGCGGAAGTCCAAAGCAGCCTCTTCAGGCAACTCTCCAGTCCGGCCACTAAACGACCGGACACCGTCAAGCGCGCCCGGGGTAACCTACAACAAGACCGCCTGGCACGATCCGAGCAGGCGTAGCAATGCGGCCCCAACCCCAACCCTCACAAAAAGGCGACGCCAGTACTTCGCGTACAGAACTACGCTCTAGAGATACCATGGGCACAGGGGGAGGGGCACCATCACGGCACGCCCAAAACACGGCTTCAATCGTACCAGGGGCTGCCAATTTTTTATTTTTTCTCTTACTTTCAGGACTCCACTCTTCGGAAGGCCTGTTCGGCAGTTCAATCGCCGCACAAACGATGCAAGAACCAGGGAAGCGGACAAGCCATGCCGCATTACGGAAACTCCCAGGTGGTCTCTATCACGAGCAGTATACCTGTTTCGCATACTATTCCGCAGCTTGCCCCTGGAGCAGACATGTTAAATAGTCCAACCTTTTGCTTATCGCATTACTTGTATCGTTCTGCTTTGATCGCAGCCTTTTTAATAAACAATGCATAGCTTTTGTCTATTTTTGCATTACCTTTTTATATATAATGTTCCTTAACGACATGTTGCACCCGTACACTTGGTACGGCCAAAATACGCCAGGGGCTTTAGCACCCCTCAATATGGTGTGAGAAGTCCGAACACTTTAACAAGTGCGGCACCCCGAACTTATAGCATTATATGCATCGGCTCCGAATCATGTCTTGGGTCAATAGTTGGGTTTGCCCGGCTCCTATGTTTTGGTGCCTTACGTTCCGCTATATCGGCTAAGGTAGCACTAGGAGAACCACTGCGATTGTGCCCCAGTTGAGCTGGGCCGAGCACCTCAGTGGAGAAAGCTAAAACTGACTGTCATGATGAAGCGAGAGCTGGTCGCTGTTCGAGAGGTTTTTTCGAGTCCCTAAAGACTTATGCCGCTTAGGGCGAGGAGTCGGCTCTGTCCGGCCAAGGCGTGGATAGCGCCCCGAACTCGGTCTTCCGAATACTAGGGGCTTCGCCGAAATTTAAAATTATAGAATTCTATGGCTAAGTGAGAGTGTTCACGCATTATAGTCTGATTGCCTCGTTCGTTGGGCTGAGCGCCTCCCTCGAAGGACCCAAATATGGGAAAAAGAGCGCCCAGGTTTATCCCCGAACACCCCAGCACTAGCGGCAAGGGGGCAGAAGCCGACGACTCGCCATCTCTCAGTATTGATAAACAGCCGCACAGAAGGTAATATTTTAAATTCAAGCAGCATTGCTCAGCGCATATGAACAAGTTTTCAGCGCACAGGACAAACACGAGCGAGTTTTACTCAAAAATTACATCCCTAGTACATTCATCCGCCACAAGGCGGGCACCCTTCAGAACATCCTTATAGTAATTTTCGGGCTTGCGATGCTCTTTCCCCGCTGGTGGCCCGTCCTTCACAAGCTTCTCCGCATCCAGCCTGCCCCAGTGCACCTTAGCATGGGCAAAGGCCCTACAGGCACCTTCAATACAGACGGAGCGCTTGATGACTTCGAGCCTTGGACAGGCCTCCACCAGCCGCCGCACCAGCCCGAAATAGCTCCCAGGCAGAGCCTCTCCAGGCCACAGCCGAACTAGGAGGCCCTTCATGGCCTGTTCGGCCGCCTTGTGGAGCTCGACCAGTTGCTTCAGCTGGTCGCTCAGGGGCACGGGGTGTCCGGCCTCAGCATACTGAGACCAGAACACCTTCTCCGTCGAGCTGCCCTCCTCGGCTCGATAGAATGCGGCGGCATCGGATACACTCCGGGGAAGATCTGCAAATGCCCCTGGAGAGCTCCGGATTCGGGTAAGTATCAAGTAACTCACGTTTATGTGTTTGCTTTGCATAAAGAATGCCTTACCCGCCGCTATCTTCTTCACCTCATCCAACTCCTGGAGGGTCTTCTGGGATTCGGTCTTGGCAGACTTGGCATTTTCAATAGCCACCGCGAGCTCGGACGCTCGCGTCTTTGAGTCAAGCTCCAAACTCTCATGTTTTTCCATGAGAGCCTGGAGCTCTTGCCGCACCTTGCCAACCTCGGCCTCATACTTCTCCCGCTCGGTGCGCTCCGAGGCCGCACTCTTCTCAGCCTCGACCAGCGCTTGCTTAAGGGTCGCCACCTCAGACGTGGCCCCTACAATAGCCAATTAATCCTGTCATTTTTTGCAATTGCACCTTTTTTATATATATTCAACAAGGTATTTCTTACCTTCATTGTCCTCGAGCTGCTTCTTGGCACGCTCGAGCTCTTGCTCGGACCGCTTCGAGGTTCCTGCTTTAGCGTGTCCACTTCCGCAGTTAGTGCGGCGGACGCAAGCAGAGTAGCCTGCACATGCATATTGACTCATTTTTGTTAGACTCCTGCGAATTCTATTTGATCCTCTATTCGGCTTTTCTTCCCGAACGCCAAACAGAGCATCAGGGGCTACTGTCTATGCGGTACTATTATTTACACTTTCTTTACTTACCTCGAAGCCTGTCAAAAGGCTAGTACAAGCTTCAGTCAGTCCGTTTTTTGCGGACTGAACCTTCTGGACCACCGCACTCATAATAGCGCGGTGCTCCTCGTCGATGGAGGCGCCTTGGAGCGCCTCCAGCATATTGTCCGGCGCCTCCGGTTGGACGGAGGCCGCCGGCACGGTGGACTTGCTCCTCTTGGAAGGAGGTCCCCCGCCGGACTCCGGAACCTTTGAAGGTTCCGGAGCGGTGTCCGGCCTAGAGCCGGACTTGGAGCCCTGGGGGGTTTCATCCCCTTACTCCTGGAGTCCGGGAGGTCGCCTTGCGGCGCCTCCAGGACCACCTCCTCCCTGATTGGAACCTGTTGGGACAACACCTCGGTGTCGTCCGTAGGGCGGGGGGAGGAAGCCGTCGGAAGCGAGTTCACATCCGACGAGTCCAGTGAGCCGCTCGACGACGCGTCGAGCCGGTCTTTGGGTGGGCTGCATAAGCATATTCGACATAAGGGAAAGTTGTGCAATAAACGAATACTATGAATTACTCCGGTATCCGGATACTTACGATTTTGCCAGGGGCTTGGCCCTGGGCTGCCACTCATCTCCGCCGTCGTCGGCGTCGGCGGAGTAGTCCGGAGGAAGGGTTTTCCCCTTCTTGGACCCTCCGGCCTCCTCAGAGAGGGCGGCCTTCCTTTTCTTCTCTCCTCCCGCTGGAGGGGGAGAGGTTCTTCTTCTTCCTCCTCGTCTTCGCGAGAGGAAGGCGCTTCGGACCGTCGGATGATGAATCCGACACCTCCTGGCGCCGGGCGCTCTTTCGAGTCCCCGCGGCCTTTTTCATGGCCTTCTTCTCCGGCACCACATAGGGCGCCGGAACCAGCAGCCTCGCCAAGCGAGCGTCCGCTGGGCCTTCGGGCAAAGGGGCCGGACAGTTGATCTGTCCGGACGTCACCTGCCAATCCTGTCAGAGGAAAGGGAGCTTAGATCCTGCATAGAGTCAAACTATGGAAAACTGATACCCTGTAAAAGGAAAAAACAGCTTACCGCGAGCGCGTGACGCTGCGCGCTGAATCCGCGATCCTCGGTAGTGGATGCGGGAGCCTCGGCGCCCTTGAAAAGCATCCTCATACGTCGTGTCGAAGAGCCTGTTTAGAGTTTGATGCTGCGCCGGGTCGAACTCCCACAGATTGAAGGCCCGTCGTTGACACGGGAGGATCAGGCGGATAAGCATAACCTGGACTACGTTGACAAGCTTGAGCTTCTTGTCCACCAGGGTTTGGATGCATGTTTGGAGTCCGGTCAGCTCTCCTTTTTACCCCAAGACAGGCCTGTCTCCTTCCAGGAGGTGAGCCGCGTAGGGGGGCGGATCGTAATTCAGGGGCTGCGACCCATTCGGCGTCGCGCGGCTCGGTGACGTAAAACCACCATGATTGCCACCCCTTCAGGGTCTCCACAAAGGAGCCCTCGAGCCACAGGACGTTGGCCATCTTGCCAACCATGGCACCGCCGCACTCCGCCTGGCTGCCGCGCACCACCTTTGGCTTGACGTTGAAAGTCTTAAGCCATAGGCCGAAATGGGGGCGGATGCGGAGGAACGCCTCGCACACGACGATGAACGCCGAGATGTTGAGGACGAAGTTCGGGGCCAGATCGTGGAAATCCAGGCCGTAGTAGAACATGAGCCCCCGGACAAATGGATGCAGAGGGAAGCCCAGTCCGCGGAGGAAATGGGGGAGGAATACCACCCTCTCATGGGGCCTAGGAGTGGGGATGAGCTGCCCCTTTTCGGGAAGCCGGTGCGCGATGTCGCTAGCCAGATATCCGGCCTTCCTCAGCTTTTTGATGTGTCCCTCCGTGACGGAGGAGACCATCCACTTGCCTCCCGCTCCGGACATGACTGGAGAAGGTTGAGGTGGTAGTGCGGACTTGGGCGCTGGAGCTCGAGTGCGCAAGAATGGATAGGCAAAGGAGGAAGAAGGCGTGGGTGAAAAGGTGGATCCTTATCCCCTTATATGGGTGGACGCAACTACGTGTCCCCACCAGCCTGGTAAAACTCGCTTATCTCCAAGCGCCGTAATCAATGGCGCGGTTGGGTTACCCACGCCCGTATTGATGAGAATCCCGGAATAAGGGGACACGATCTCTGCTTTAACAAGACGTGCCAAGGAAACCGCCTCGCATAACGCGCTAAGATGGGACAGTAAAACGGTTCGAATAAAAGCTTGGCCGTGGTGTGATGTCACACTACGGAGTACGTCAGCAGATTAGATTTGTGTAAATATTATTCTCTCTATGGCAATATGTGGAAACTTATTTTGCAGAGCCGGACACTATCTTTGTGTTCAAAATCTTCTATGAAGTACTTGGAGGAGGAACCCGCCTTGCAATGCCGAAGACAATCTGCGCGCCGGACTCGTCGTCATTGAAGCCTGGTTCAGGGGCTACTGAGGGAGTCCTGGATTAGGGGGTGTTCGGATAGCCGAACTATACCTTCAGCCGGACTCCTGGACTATGAAGATACAAGATTGAAGACTCCGTCCCGTGTCCGGAAGGGACTTTCCTTGGCGTGGAAGGCAAGCTTGGCGATACGGATGTTCAGATCTCCTACCATTGTAACCGACTCTATGTAACCCTAACCCTATCCGGTGTCTATATAAACCGGAGGGTTTTAGTCCGTAGGACAACATACACATCAACAATCATACCATAGGCTAGCTTCTAGGGTTTAGCCTCTCTGATCTCGTGGTAGATCTACTCTTGTACTACCCATATCATCAATATTAATCAAGCAGGACGTAGGGTTTTGCCTCCATCGAGAGGCCCAAACCTGGGTAAAACTTCGTGTCCCTTGCCTCCTGTTACCATCCGGCCTAGACGCACAGTTCGGGACCCCCTACCCGAGATCCGCCGGTTTTGACACCGACAGGTCTCCATGGTGGCAGCTCCATCTGCAGTCACAACATATTAAAGATACTGGCATCATGCTCCTCTTACTATGCGTTGATCACCGGAGAAATCACTTACCCTGTGCCTCGTCAAGCCGCTTGTTGACAAGCACGATGTCGGCATCTGCCGCATCAAGTTGCCGCTTTAGCTCGGCAAACCCATCAGTCCGGCTAGTCACCGGAGCTTCAGCCACCTGCACATAAAGGCGGTCTAGTTATTACCTGGGACTATGATCCTCTGATTGCCGTCGTTTTCAATGACAACCAGAGTCTCAGGGGCTACTATCTGCATAGGGCACACCTAACGTGTGCGGTGCTGTCAAAAACATACACTATGTCACGTACCTCAAAGCCTTTCAGCAGACTCATGAAAGCTTCATGCAATCCGCTTTCAGCGGATGAAATCCTTTCAACTACCGTACTCATTAGCGTACGATGCGCTTCTGAGATGGCCGCTTGCTCCAGAAGATCCTTCAGTGCGTCCGACCGCACACTACACGGTTTCTGACTCTTTCTGTTGCTCCCTTTAGGAGCCGAATACTGAGGACTCAGGGTGGCCAAGGGATTACCCCTGGCCTTGGCGGATCAGGAGAAACCCTCCGCGATGACACTTCTGGGTCGCCCGCCTCATAAGGCGGGGTGGCAGGGGGAGGTGTTTCGCTCTCCATCATCTCCGAAAGAAGACCCCCCGAAGACGAACTCTGTCGAGAAGGGCTACGATCCGAACTACAAGATATAAGCTTCGTTTATTGTCTTCAGAAGTAAGGTAGGATATTTTCACTATTAAGTACTTTTTGATTACTTACAACTCGGTAAAGGGCTGATTTCCTTGCGGACACTATGCGGCAAGGGTACCACCCGGGGTAGGACCCTCTGGCAAAGATTTCTTCCCTCATTTGGAAACCTCTATTTCCGGATCTTTAGAGGTGGTCCTCTTCCTTCCCGGGGAGAGGGAATGTCAGATTCTTCTCCCTGGTTGTCCTCCTTCGCGGAGGCGCTCGTTCCCCCAGTTGGGATGAGTAGTGAGTGAGGCTTGCTTCTGGCCTTTTTATTCCCCCCCTTCATCTTCCTTCGAGGGCACCTGATAAGGCGCCGGCTCCAGCATTTTGTCTAGTACTGGATTGGGCAAGCTCTCGGGAAGGGGGGCCGGACACCTGATCATCTTCGCCTTTGTTATCCAGTCCTGGTCAAAGAGCGACTTTTCAGCATGATGCTATGAGAAATAAGAGAAACAGTGTGTTCGGCCATGGGATTACTTACTTGGGTATCCGGGCGATTACAGCTCAGACTCGCATCCTCGGTTGTGTCTGGACACTTTATTTGTGATCTGAAGAACAACTTGTACATCTCCTAGAGCGTCATGCCGAAGAAGTGCTGAATGATTCGCGGTCCCTCCGGGTTGAACTCCCACAAACGGAGAGGTCTATGTTTGCAAGGCGGGACCTAGCAAACTAGCATGACCTGCATCACCGTGACCAGGTTGACGTCTCTCTCAATGAGATCTTGGATGCAAGTCTGCAATATCGGCACATCCTTTACTGGACCCCAGTTTAGCCCCTCGCTGATCCATGACGTCAGTTGTGGTGGGGGGCCCGAGCGAAAGGCAGGGATGGCTGCCCACTTAGCACTTCGGGGAGCTGTGATATAAAACCACTCCCGCTGCCACAAACTGGATACCTCTGGGAAGGAACCCTCTGGCCATGGAGCATTATCGCTTTTGCTTATTACGACACCTTCGCACTCTACGTGCCGCCCCTCGATCATCTTCGTCTTCACGTTGAAGGTCTTGAGCCACAGGCCGAAGTGAGGGGTAATGCGGAGGAAGGCCTCACATATGACGATGAACGACGAGATGCGAAGGAGGGAATCCAGGGCCAGATCATGGAAATCCAGCCCATAGTAGAACATGAGTCCCCTAACAAAGGGATCCAGAGCAAGGCCTAGTCCTCGGAGGAAGTGAGAGACAAACACAACACTCTCGTTGGGTTCGGGAGTGGGGATGACCTGCCCTCGGGCAGGCAGCCTGTGCGAAATTTTGGTGGTCAGATATCTGGCCTTTCTCAGCTTTTTGATGTCCTCCTCTGTGACAGAGGAAGGCATCCACCAACCTTGGAGGTTGGATCCGGACATGGTTGAAGGTCTGAAGCGCCTGACCTAAGCATGGGGTGTTGGAACTCGAGGTGGGGGAAGGATTTGATTGAGCGCGAGAGGAAAAAGGGACATGTCTTGGCCTCTTTATAAAAAGGGTGAATATCAAGTGTCCTCCTCGCGGCCGTTTTGGGGATTGCCTAAAATTGAGGAGTCATACCAACGGGCACGAGTGGGTTACCCATGTCCGTATTGATGAGAATCCCGTAATAAGGGGAACACGATCTTTGCTTCGACAAGACGTGTCAAGAAAACCGCCTCACGATATGCGCGGTGCTGGTTGAGAAAAATGGTTCGAATACTGACCGGGCCATGACGTAACATCGTGCTATCAAAAAACATCAGCAGATTAGATTTGTGAAATATTATTCTCTCTACAGTGGTATGTGGAACTTGTTTTGCAGAGCCGGACACTATCCTTGTGTTCAAAATCTTCTATGGAGTATTCGGAGGAGGAACCCGCCTTGCAATGCCGAAGACAATACTGCACGCCGGACTCATCGTCATTGAAGCCTGGTTCAGGGGCTACTGAGGGAGTCCTGGATTAGAGGGTCTCCGGACAGCCGGACTATATCCTTTCGCCGGACTGTTGGACTATGAAGATACAAGATTGAAGACTTCGTCCCGTGTCCGGATGGGACTCTCCTTGGCGTGGAAGGCAAGCTAGGCAATACGGATATTTAGATCTCTTCCCTTGTAACCGAATCTGTGTAACCCTAGCCCCCTCCGGTGTCTATATAAACCAGAGGGTTTAGCCTGTTGGACAAGATACAATCATACCATAGGCTAGCTTCTAGGGTTTAGCCTCTACGATCTCGTGGTAGATCAACTCTTGTAATACTCATATCATCAAGAACAATCAATCAGGACGTAGGGTATTACCTCCATCAAGAGGGCCCGAACCTGGGTAAACATCGTGTCCCCTGCCTCCTGTTACCATCTGCCTTAGACGTACAGTTCGGGACCCCCTACTCGAGATCCGCCGGTTTTGACACCGCTAGTGTCTCTCTTTTAGTTCATGAAGGCACGTGGCACATGTGGAGGCGTTGTCGCTACCTCCTTGTGTGGATTGATCACAGTGACATGCTGCTGGTTCCAGAAGAATGTACTCGTCCTCTCTCATGCACACTGGCAGTACATGCACAAAGCGAAGATGTGCACGCACGCACAAGAGGGTACATGGTGTGACGCATTTTTGTATGAATATCCACCCCATTTCATAATTTGATGCATGTAAAGTCCTTCACTTCATTGATGGTCAATTAATACAGCGCATGCAAATTGAGTGGACATGTGGGAGGACGTAGTTGAGAAAGACATTACTACTCCACTGCGTGCATGCGTGTAGTTAAATCATGGGTTGCTACTTCCATTGGTCTCCTTCGTATTTTGTGCCAATATTTGACCATATATTTAAATAACATAATATTTATGCATGTCATAAAAAGTGGCACAAAAAAGGGGTCAATAAACCAGGACGCAGGAAGCATGATCACTTTTTACCAGGGCTACTATTGGTGGCCTTTGTATTTAAATATGGACGGAGTGGAGTAGTACTATCTTTATCTTAGCCTCGTAGGGCTCTCCTAGTGCCTAGGCTCGCCTCCCCGCCTCGCCCACCGGATCCCACAATGGATAATCTCATAGATCCCTGGATCCTGCGGGCTGCCCTCTCGTTGCGGCCCGCAGCACTGCCGCCTTTGAGCGGAACCCACATGTGTTTTAGAGGGGATCCATTGCTATGGAATCAAAAATCAGTGGCACCGAAGGACATGCCAGGGCTGTGTTTTAGCTGGTGGGCAGCAAGGGCAAATCGGATTAAGGAAGCGTCACATGGATTGGAGAGAAGTTCGAAGGAGCTACACCTGGCGCTGCACAAGACGGAGGCACAAGTCGATCTTAGGGGAGAGATGCTGAGGGATGTTAGCATCTGGCAGTGTCGTGTTGATTTTGAGCTAGGGCTAATGGCAGAGATCATATTCACGGAGTCAACCACGGAGGAAAGAATGCGCATGCTTGCGGAATGGCATGAGCAGCCGGTGCAACTGTTCAAATGGGCGGTAGGAGAAGCCAAATCACGAGACCAGCTGCGGTGGCGCCGCTGGGCATGCATCATAGGTGAGGTGAGCTGCCCTCCTTCCCCGCGATCGATGCAGTGACCTACTCGGTTGCTGTTGCAGTGAACTTGCGGTGCCATGGCGGTTTGCAACCGTGATAATCACTCCATCTATATTTATTGTATTCCTATGAAAATACTTGGTCATTTGGAAAAAGATGGTAATTGATTTATGACTAGTTTTTGAATGCTTGGTCGTGACAATCACCCGAAGCCACAACCAGAAGTCTCCATCGCATAATACTTATGGTCGGTTGTACCAATAGATGGTCGGTTGGACCCGCGACATGCATCGGCTTGGTCTGACATGTATGACCAGTTACATCACTGACTTGTGCGGCCGCATTTGAGCAGTATTACTTGAAATTTGTGTTCCAGGAAACTCATCGGGAGCCGTTTCTGGCCTCGAAACCAAAACCATCAATTAATCTTTAGCTTGTTCTCATCACATTCCAAAGTGTATAGTATGATTAAGTGCAAACCTGCTCACACCTAGTACATATCAAATCTGAACGTGTTCCCACTATGCAGGTTTTAGTACTAGTGCTAGTACTAGGTTATAAAAAGGGGAACTAGTTCCTAGATGAAAATCACTCTACCTCTTCCTCCTCATAAGTCTTTCTTGTTCGTCCGTCCTTGCCATGGCTGGTGTGCAGAGCTCTAGGTTGAGAACTACTCGTAACATGGGAGCGGCAACCAAGGCCGCAGAAAAAAGAGAGGGCTCGCCGCCTGGGAGAGACCTCGAAAGATCTCTTACAGGTAGGCGAGGGCTCCCAGGAGTGCCCTAGCCGTGGAGGCGAACTTGCCCAGCTGACGGTGTTGGAGTCGTTATCCCTCGACGACATGCCCGACCAGCTCAATAAGCAGGAGGAGCTCATCGACGACTTGGTGGAGCTGCTAAAGGAGAGCCTGAATGACATGCCCGCTGAGCTCAATGAGCAGGGGGAGTTGACCGCCGGCTTGGTGATGCTACTAAAGAAGATATTGCCTCAGATAAGAAGGCAACCGGCAAAATCCCGCAACTTCAAGAGGACAAGGCAAAGCTCCGCCACGAGCTCGACCTACTAAAGGAGGAGAACACTGACTGGAAGAAGCTGCATGAGAAGAGTAGTTCCTCGATGAAGATGTTGCAGGCCCTCGTCATGGAATAGAAGGAGGAGTTGGTGAGCTCAGCATCGAGCACCCGATTGCTGTCAAGGTATGTAATGCAGCCATGGAACAAATGATGAAGGCTTGCGTCGAGAAATCCCATGTCATGGACAGAATGAAGAAGATGACAGAGGAGATGCGCAAGGAGATGGAGGTCGTGGAGGCGCCGAAGAAGCAGTTATGACTCTGCGGCCAGCACCCCTTCATGTTGTAGAGAGCAGCACCCCAGACTTGTGTGTGCGTCTTCGTTCTTTTTTCGGGGGGGGGGGGGGGTAATCCTCCTTCTTCTTTTGCTCTTGTGTTTCTTCTTTCGCTTCGGGTGTTTCGCCGCACGTGTCACGTTCTCTGCGAGGCATGAATAGAACAATGCTAACAATGAGCAGCGCCGTGGGATCGATGACTAGCAAATTAGATCATTTTTATCGCCATATCGCACTAGGCTGCCGTGTTTCGTGCTCCTCCGTCGTACTAGTACTCTAGTGGAAAACTTGAGTGTATCGCACGGTTCTTTGCTCTGTTGGGGAATGTAGAATGCAATTTCAAAAAAAATTCCTACGATCACGCAAGATCTATCTAGGAGGTGCATAACAACGAGAGGGGGAGAGTGTATCCACGTACCCTCGTAGACCGAAAGCGGAACCGTTAGGTTAACGCGGTTGATGTAGTCGAATGTCCTCACGATCCAACCGATATTAGTACCAAACGTACGGCACATCCGTGTTCAGCACACGTTCAGCTCAATGACGTCCCTCAAACTCTTGATCCAGCAAAGGGTCGAGGGAGAGTTCCGCCAGCATGACGGCGTGGTGATGGTGATGTGTTCCGCGCAGGGCTTCGCCTAAGCACTACGACGCTATGACCGGAGGAGTAAACAGTGGAGGGGGGCACCACACACTGCTAAGAGAACAATTGATGTGCTTTGGGGTGCCCCCTGCCCCCGTGTATAAAGGAGGAGGGGAGGAGGCCGGCCACAAGGGGCACGCCAAGGAGAGGGGGTCCTACTAGGACTCCAGTCCTAGTAGGATTCAGCCCCCCTTTTTTTCTTCTACCGAAGGGGGAAAGTGGGAAGGAGAGGGAGTAGGAGAAGGAAAGGGGGTGGCGCCCCCTTCCCTAGTCCAATTCGGCCTCCTCCCTTGTGGGCTGGTTAGCCTCCCTCCTATGGCCCATATGGCCCATATCTTTCCCGGGGGGTTCCAATAACCCCTCCGGTACTCCGGTATGTACCCGATACACCCCGAAACCCTTATGGTGTCCGAATACTACCTTCCAATAGATCAATCTTTACCTCTCGATCATTTCGAGACTCCTCGTCATGTCTGTGATCTCATCTGGGACTCCTATCAAACTTTGGTCACCAAAACACATAACTCACAATACAAATCGTCATCGAACGTTAAGCGTGTGGACCCTACAGGTTTGATAACTATGTAGACATGACCGAGACACATCTCTGATCAATAACCAATACCGGAACCTGGATGCTCATATTGGTTCCTACATATTCTATGAAGATCTTTATCGGTCAAACCGCATAACAACATACGTCATTCCCTTTGTCATCGGTATGTTACATGCCCGAGATCCGATCGTCGGTATCATCATACCTAGTTCAATCTCGTTACCGGCAAGTCTATTTACTCATTCTATAATGCATCATCCCGCAACTAACTCTTTAGTCACATTGCTTGCAAGGCTTATAGTGATGTGCATTACCGAGAGGGCCCAGAGATACCTCTCTGATACACCGAGTTACAAATCCTAATCTTGATATATGCCAACCCAACAAACACCTTCGGAGACACCTATAGAGCATCTTTATAATCACCCAGTTATGTTGTGACATTTGATAGCACACAAGGTGTTCCTCCGGTATTTGGGAGTTGCATAATCTCCTAGTCAAAGGAATATGTATAAGTCATGAAGAAAGCAATAGAAATAAAACTTAACGATCATTATGCTAAGCTAACAGATGGGTCTTGTCCATCACATCATTCTCTGGGGTTACTATGAACACTAGTAAAGTACACATCAGTAACATGTATATCAAATAACTTTTCACTTTGCCATCCTTCTTATCCACCAAATACTTGCGGCAGTTCCGCTTCCAGTGACCAGTCCCTTTGCAGTAGAAGCACTCAGTTTCAGGTTTAGGTCCAGACTTGGGCTTCTTCCCGGGAGTACCAACTTGCCTGCTATTCTTCTTGAAGTTCCCCTTCTTCCCTTTGACCCTTTCCTTGAAACTTGTTGGGGATATTACTACTGGAGGTAAACCGGCCTTATGTTGCCGGGTTGACTCTTTGAAGATTAGAAGCCCATGAAGATGTAAATATGATGGTGCTTTACGGAGGGCCCAAAGGCAGGTTACAGTTTGTAAATGTAAACCGGCCTAGTCATGTAACTTGTATAGTAAGATAGAAAGAGAGAGGCCGAACCGGATACGTTTATGATCCGGCTTCGGGACTCTGTAGCCCGGCGGGCGTCAACCCATGTATATAAAGGGACGACCCGGCCGCGGTTTAGAGACAGACAACAACAACTCGAGAGCCTGACAAAGCGGATTCGCTCCCTGGCTTTCGAAACCCTAGCAATACCAATCACAACTAGACGTAGGCTTTTACCTTCATCAAAGGGGCCGAACTAGTATAAATTCTCGTGTCCCCTTGTCCGGTTTAACCCCTTTAAGCTAACCCGCTGTGATGGCTCCACGACTAAGTCCTTTCACGAGGACATCTGCAGTGACAAACCCATGACAATTGGTGCCCACCGTGGGGCTATCGCACGATGGTTTTGAGTTCTTGAAGGGCAGCTTCGATGGACTCAAGGGATACGCTGTGGGCCGGATGACGAAGAGTCGCCGCGGCAAGCTCTACATCGACAATGTAGGATGGGGTCCCGAGGCCGATTCAATCGAATATGGGTACCGGGTCCCCTTTGGTGGGATTCACGTCTTCATCGGCAAGATCGGCGAACCGGCCCCTGAGCCGGACATCTGCACCGACATCATCGAAATGGCTCGGCGTGCAAGTTCTTCGCCGGTTCAGCCCGAGGCAAGGCATGTTTTCGTAGGTGTCGTCCATGGATCGAGGTATGAGGACGGACCGGTGTCCGATGGAGAAACCGTAGTCTGCTCTGATGACGAGTCTTCTGGAGAAACCAAATCGCTTTACCAGTTGTAGGACGGCCGGATTGAGGGAGGATCCGAGGGCAATAGTATTCCGGATTCCCCCGGTCTGCCAAACCGGGCCGCCATCTTCATGGCCGCACACAATTGGCGCCTCATTCATCTACCGCCGCAACAATGCTCTCCGGTTCAACGACGGCCACACCAGCAGGGGCAGGAAGCTCGGCGCCACCTCCGGCCCAAGTCTTGTCTGATTTGTTCGATGCTCTGGCAACATTGATGTCCGCGGAGGTGGATGCAGCAACCAGGGATCAGCATGATGCGGAGATTGTAAAAGTGAAAGATCAGATAGCCCAGGTTAAAGCGGACCTGGCAGCAGAGAACGCCAGGATGGCTACGGAGCGGGCCGAGTTGGAAGCACAGGCTTACCGGATTAGACTGGATTAGAATGCTTAAGAGGAAGTCATGAGAAGAAGGTACCGGTCACGTCTCCCGTCAGTTTATGAGCCACAGAATCTTTTCAACACGCCAGGTGCAGGAGCTGGTAACCAACCCATGCTAAACCGGGCGGGGGCGCCGGGAGCAAGAGCGTCGGTTCAGCCGCGCACGACGGACCTGCCTCGCTAGAACAACATTGTACCCAAACGCCGCCCGGGCTTTATTCCAACCCATTGGACAACATTGTGGCCACCACTTCACGCCTGGCGGCCCTCCCAACTGACGGTGAGTCACCGGTTGAAGTGGAAGCGCGTCGGGCCAGTGATCTCCTTCAGATAGCACTAAATCAACAACAAGCATATTCACACAACCATGAGAGGATTCATTCCACTCCCCGTCCAAGCCGTAGTTATAGCAGATACGTGGAGGATGAACCGGCCGTGTCCAGTAGTGCACGTCGCAGAAATTCGCCACGAGGGAACAACCCGGCTGGGGGAGGTGCTAATGCGCAAGATGTTGTGGACCATGGCCGTGCACGTTGAGAGGCCGAGTTGACAGCTCGACACAGAGCACAACAACATACTCCGGTTCACCCCACCGCCTCCGTGGAGCCAGGGGCGATGTTCAGTTCCTTAGGGGTACCATGTTTAACTCCCGCTTTGTGTAATGTGCAACTACCCAAGGATTTCAAGGGACCTCGTAAGGTACCAAATTACACCGCCGATTTGCAGCCAGAGGCATGGGTGGAAAGCTATGAGATGGCAATGGAGATGTTAGATGTGGATGAGGTGGTGTGTGCTAAATATTTCACCATGATGTTGGAAGGAACAACTTGCACTTGGTTGAAGAGCTTGCCAACCAACTTTGTTGGATCATGGGCCAAACTGAAGCACCGGTTTATCCAGAACTTCAAGGATACGTGTAAGCAGCCAATGTCAATTGTAGATCTGGCCGCTTGTGTCCAAGAAGAAGGGGAGTCCACGACCCATTGGGTCAAATGGGTCTTGGCGATTTTGCATTCATCACATCGTATCAATGCAGACACTGCAGTGTTAACATTAGAGGGCAATTGCCGTTTCAAACCGTTGAAATAGAAGTTGGGAAGGCTCAAACGTCACTGCAACGACATGTCAACACTCATGTCCGCTTTGGTTAAATATGCCGATTCAGATAATACCAAGGATCCGGATTCAGAGGAGGACAAACCGGAGAAGGGTAAGAAGAATGGCAATGCCAAAGGCCAACAACATAATCCGGCAGGCCATGGAAATACTGGTAAGCGCAAGGCCGACAGTAGTTTAGACTTTGTCGCAAATACCAACGCGTAGGAGAATGGCCAGCGCCGTAAAGGCAAGAAGCCCCAGAGGGGTGGAGGCCCAGGAAATAATTTGGAGTGTTTGTTAAATCAGCCCTGTCCAAAGCATGGATCGAAGGAGAAACCGGCATCACATCTCTGGAAAGATTGTTATATCATGCGGGATTTCAAGAATTCCAATATGTTCCAATATGACAGCGGCCCGCCCGGCGGTTCAGGAGGAGGTTTCCACGGGCCGGGTTACAGAGGTGGTGGTTCCGGTTCAGGGTTTCCAGGCAATCAAACCGGACACGTCAATCAAGGACACCAAGGCAACCAGGGAGGTTACAACCATCAGGGGAGTCAGTAGCAGCAGCAGTCGGGTTATCATAGCAATCCCAAATAGCTGAACAGCGGGCAATATCATGTCTTCACTACTAGTTTGTGCAAACGTGATCAGAAGCTTCACAAAAGGGCAGTCAACTCTGTTGAGCCGGCAGTACCTCAGTATTTACGCTGGTCGGAGCAACCTATTTTGTGGAGTAGAGAGGATCACCCGCCCCGGGTTGATAATCCAGGTCATTTGGCCTTGGTGGTAGCCCCTCAAGTTGGGGGATACAAGTTCACTAAAGTGCTCATGGATGGGGGAAGTAGTATCAATATTTTGTATTATGATACATTCCGCCGTATGGGGTTGACAGATAAGGATCTTAAACCGTCGAATACGGTATTTCATGGTGTGGTGCCTGGTAAGTCTGCATATCCTGTTGGTAAGATAGCTTTGGAGGTAGCTTTTGGAGATGACTACGATTCAAGGTCAGAAACATTGACATTTGAGGTGGTGAAGATCAAAAGTCCGTACCACGCCTTGTTTGGGCGGCCGGTTTATGCTAAGTTTATGGCAAGGCCATGTTATGTTTACCTACAGCTTAAAATGCCAGGTCATAAGGGGACTATCACAGTACATGGAAGTAGAAAGATTGCTTTGGAGTGTGAAGAAGGCGATGCGGCTTATGCTGAGTCGGTTTGTGCCACGGAGGAGTTAAAATTCTATAAGGAGCAAGTTGATCCGGCAGACATGACCTCCTTAAAAAAGCCAACTACGGAACATGATCCAGCATTGAAGTTCAAATCAGCTACAGACACTAAGATGGTTGACTTTGTCCCTGGCGATTCATCCAAATAGTTCAGCATCAGCGCTAACCTGGATCCCAAATAGGAAAGCACGCTCATCGAGTTCATCCGTGAGAACCAGTACATCTTTGCATGGAAACCTTCTGACATGCCAGGTGTACCGAGAGAACTCGCTGAGCACACACTCAACATTGATCCTAAGTTCAAACCGGTCTGACAGTTCCTCCGCCGTTTCAACGAGGAAAGACGCAAGGCTATAGGTGAAGAGGTAGCCCATCTGTTGGCTGCTGGGTTTATTGTCGAAGTTTTTCATCCAGAGTGGTTAGCCAATCTGGTGCTGGTTCTTAAGAAAAACGACACTTGGCGCATGTGTGTGGACTACACAGATCTAAACAAGGCTTGCCCTGCAGACCCCTTTGCTCTCCCTCACATTGATCAGATAATTGATGCTACGGCGGGTTGTGACCGTTTGTATTTTTTGGATGCTTACTCTGGTTATCATCAGATCAAAATGGCAGTTAAGGACCAGGAGAATATAGCCTTTATAACTCCCTTTGGAGCCTTCTGCTATGTTTCCATGCCCTTTGGACTCAAGAGTGCCCAGGCAACTTACCAGCGATGTGTTCAGAATTGCCTTCATAAGCAAATTGGGCGCAATGTTCATGCGTATGTGGATGATATTGTGGTCAAATCCAGAAAGGAGGGGACATTGATAGATGATCTACGGGAAACCTTTGACAATCTCCGGGTTTACAAGATGATGCTCAATCCGGAGAAGTGTGTTTTCGGTGTCCCAGCAGGCAAGCTCTTAGGCTTTGTGGTTTCAAACAGATGCATTGAGGCTAGTCCGGAAAAGATTGCAGCAATTACGTCCTTGGCTAAACCGGCGTGTATTAACGATGTTCAACTTCTGGCCGGCCGGATTACAGCCTTGAGCCGGTTTATCAGCCGCCTTGGAGAGAAGGCCATCCCCTTATATCAGATGCTCAAGAAAACAGATAACTTTGTCTGGAGTGAGGCAACTGATAAGGCGTTTGAAGATCTGAAGAGGCAGCTAGTGGAACCGCCCGTGCTGGCAGCATCGATCGATAAAGAGCCATTATTATTATATGTGGCTGCTAATGCCCAGGCTGTCAGCGTAGCCATTGTGGTAGAGCGCAAGGAGCCTAGCAAGGAGCATCAGGTTCAATGGCCGGTTTATTATATCAGTGAGGTGCTCATTGAGTCAAAGCAGAGGTATCCACATTGGCAGAAACTGGTGTATGGGGTGTTTATGGCAAGCCGGAAGCTCGGACACTATTTTCAGGGCCATCCTATCACAGTGGTTAGTTCAGCTCCTCCGGGCGACATCATTCAAAACAGAGAGGCAACTGGCGGATTGCCAAGTGGGCCGTTGAGCTTGGACCTCACGGGCTCAAATATATATCCCGCATGCAACCCGTGAGCGATCAAGTCCCAGGCACTCGTGGATTTCATCAATGATTGGACGGAGTTACAGGCACCTAAGGAGAAACCAGATAATACATATTGGACTATTCATTTTGATGGGTCCAGACAGTTAGAGGGTTCGGGAGCTAGAGTCGTATTAACTTCCCCACGAGGTGACAAGTTTTGTTATGTCCTCCGTTTAATGTTCCCTTGTACTAACAATGCAGCTGAATATGAGGCTTTACTCCATGGTCTTCGGATGGCTAAAGAGATGAATTTGAGCCGGGTTAAGTGCTTCGGCGATTCAGATCTAGTGGCTCAGCAAGTGTCTGGCACTTGGGATTCTAAGGACCCACTCATGGCTGCATATCAGCGAGAGGTGGACGCAGTGGCTGGTCACTTTAAAGGTTATCAGGTGGACCATATAGACCGGCGGAAGAATGAAGCGGCGGACGCTTTAAGTCGTCTTGGTTCCCAATGTAAACCGGTTCCGCCCAATGTCTTTCTTGATGTATTGCACAATCCGTCAGTCAAAATACCAACTGAAGAAGATTTGGCTATTCCTGATCCGGAGGCTCAGTTGGTGGCAGCTCTGCATGCCATACCGGATTGGACGATCCCATATCTGGATTACATGAACCGGGGTGAGTTACCAGCTGAGGAAACGTTGGCTCGACAGATAATCCGGTGTTCCAAGTCCATGACCATACTCAACGAGGAGTTACATCATTATAGTGTTTCAGGAGCAATTCAGCGATGTGTTTCTCCTCAAGAAGGTTGTGAGATTTTGCGAGAAATTCATGAAGGGGATTGCGGTCACCATGCCGGTTCAAAGTCGTTGGTTGCTAAAGCTTTTCGCCATGGTTTTTACTTGTTGACGGCGCATGCTGATGCGGAGGATTTAGTCAAAAGATGTGATGGATGTCAAAAGTTTGCCCGCCATGCGCATGTTCCGGCTCAAGAGTTGCGGATGATTCCAATTACATGGGCGTTTGCAACTTGGGGGCTGGATATGGTTGGACCCTTCAAGCGCTCCAAGGACAAGAAGACCCACCTGTTAGTAGCAGTTAATAAATTCACTAAATGGATAGAGGCAGAGCCAGTCAGCAAGTGTGATGCAGCCACGGCGGTGCAATTCATCAAAAAGGTGATATTCCGGTTTGGCTTTCCACATAGCATTATAACAGATAATGGTACTAACATATCAAAAGGAGAGATGGAAGAATTCTGTCAATGTGAGCACATCTGGCTTGATTTAGCATTAGTGGCTCACCCCCAATCTAATGGTCAAGGAGAAAGGGAAAATCAAGAAATTCTATGGGGTACCAAACCAAGGCTTATGGTTCCCTTAAAGCGGACGTCGATTTGTTGGGTCGAGGAGCTACCTTCTGTGTTATGGAGCATCAACACCACACCCAATAGGTCTACGGGTTACACGCCTTTCTTCATGGTTTATGGAGCGGAGGCAGTTCTTCCTAGTGACATCCGTCACGATTCGCCCCGTGTGGCAGCTTATGTTGAAGCTGATAATGAGAAGGCACGTCAGGATTCTCTGGACCTGTTGGATGAAGAGCGGGATCTTGCAGCAGCACGTTCGGTGATTTATCAACAAGATCTTCGACGCTATCACAACCGCCGGGTTAAAACTAGAACCTTTCAGGAAGGTGATTTGGTGCTCCGGCTCATCCAGGATCAGACTGATATGCACAAGTTATCCCCCCTTGGGAAGGACCCTTTGTGGTCAGCAAAAATCTGCACAACGGATCCTACTACCTCATTGATGTTCGAGAGCATGAAGACTCACGTCAATCAGAGGAGGAGACAAAGCGGCCATGGAACATAGCTCTCCTTCGGCCTTACTATACTTGAAGGCCATAGGCTCTTCACCTGTACATATTTATGACAGTGTATATACCATATAATAAACCGGAGCCTCCGTTATAAGCGGGGTATCTATTCTTTCTTATATCATATGTGTGCTTTTACAAGTTAACGGTCAAAGCGGAGTCTTTTTTAAACCGGCTTTAGCAGCAGCGTAAAGATAAAGAAAATCACTAGGGGGCTTGGTCATGTTTGAACCATAGCTACACCTCTTGATAGGCATTTCAGCCACACAAGGAAAAATTTGTGGAGCCAAAGAGAGTATTGTATGCAGTACAAACTCAAACATAGGCACACGCTGAGCATCGCTCACAAAGTTACTTGGGGGCTCCTTTTTGCAAAGCAACAAAGAGTTTGAAAGGACCCTTGTAATTGGCTATCAAGCCACGGCTTGGAAGCCTGGTGTATTCACCTTAAACCCCGGGTTAACCTGCCTTCATCAAGTAAGCCACTCCTATCCAGGTAATCCTGGCATGACCCATCGAACGTGTGACAAGTCAATCTTTCACAGACCCTGAACTTGTCATAGTTAAAACAATGATTGGTTAATTGGAGGCCCATCTTAAAAGGCTTTGTTAAATGGTTTAACTCAGAGGCCTGGCAGCCCATGAAAAGCCTCGATTTGGAGCCTGGCAGCTTGTAAAGCCTCGCATATTTTCCTATTTGAATTTTGTTTGTGGACAATCATAAGTATTTTTTGATAAATCGGCGTCCTTGACCCAGCTTGCTTTCCAACCACCAGTTGTTGGCACATGATCAATTATAAACCGGTGGTCATTGACCCAGTCTGGTTTGACTAAATCACCAGTGTTATAAAGAAAATCCGGTAGTTATACCGGTCTGGTTTAATACACAGACTAGCATTATGAAGATGAAATTATCAAACATATCGGGTTGGTGTTAAACACCTTTGCTGTATACACGTTTGGTCAATCAATGAGGTATGTTCTGTACATTATTTTTTGTACAAACACTTGATTATTCAGCTAAAGTACTATATACTTCTTGGATATTATGACTTGTTTAGTGGTAAACCGCTAGACACTTTTAAGTTTTTTTGGACCCAGGAAGGCAAGTCTTCATAGGCTATGCATAAATTATATCCTGAAGGGTGGCACAGATTGTTACAAAGCGTTATGAAACATGCTCGATGGCATGGCAGATAAACAAAGTTTCAGCTATCCTATTACATGAAGCTTCAAAGCGGCTCAAACAGTGCCATTGTTTTTCACAGTAGCCATATAAACCGGCGACCGGATCAGGACTCTTCATCACGACGGTTTGACGGTTGCGGATCAGTTGGTGTAGGCACTTCTTCATCCCTCCCCAGCCGCTGGAAATTAGCCGTTGACCAATCGATTCCGGTTAAAGCATGGAACACTGCTTCCTCGTGGATAAGATCAGAAGGGTTAATATCAGGGGCATAAGTGTGCTTACGAATCGGAGGCACAAGTTCTTCGACTTCATGGATATCGGCCGGCTGTCTTTTCCCTTCTTCATCATAAAACGGTTGAAAATGGGAAAAATCGGTGTCCTCAGCCAATTTGCTGGCCGCTGGCTGCATCTGTTTGGTCAGCCGCCGAAGATCATCATTGATGTATTTTCCCTTCTTCAAAGCGACTCTTTTCAACTCGGCAATACGCGCCGATAACATGCCCAGCTTGTCAAGGGTCTCCTTAATCAACGTTGGCGCCGGTTTGTTATAAGCCGCTGTACTAATGGCTTGCTGAGACCCAGAGTATAGCTGCTCAACCAATGTATATGCCGCTTTGAGCTTCATCCGCATATCTACACCAAGATGAGTGATCCGAGTTCCTGCCAAAGATTTTATCAACATTTTGGTTAGTTTTAAGATTCATTGACTGGTGCAACATACATAAACAGATACTTACCAAACATAGCAGAGGTCATAGCGTTGATTTGGCGCTTCAAACCGGCTAGTTCTTCAACCACCGGTTTCAGGGCTCCCTCGGCATCTACAACTCTTTTGGTTAAACCGGCTTTTTCGGTTTCCCATTCAGCACGATCTTGGTTGAAGGATTCTTTCAGCTTTTCCATTTCGGCCAGGGCCTGCATCAGCTCCTCTTTGGCTTTTGCAGCTTCGACTTGTTGAGACTTCACATTTTCTTGCAAGTCAGAGTTTTGGGCATCTTTGTTTCTCAGTTCAGCCTGCAACATTGAAGGTATATTCAACAAAACAACATATTTATGCACTAAGTATAAAGCATATAACAAGTTATCCACTTCATACTTGGGGGCTAATGCCTCTTTGCTTTCAAATACTACCCTCTATACAAGTCTCCAGAACGATGCAAGCATTATTCTTGACACTTGGGGGCTAATGTACGTTTGTTCTAAACCGGCGGTGTGGATTAAAAACCGGATTAACTTGCCAAGTTAAACCAGCCTTTGGGGGCTATGCTGCAGAATGTTATCTAATTTTTTCAAACATGAGTCTTATCTATGATTGAGGACACGCCTTTGCAAGGATCAATGACGGGATGCTTGAAGTGTTACAAAGACCCGGTTTATGATTAACAATCATAAAACGGTTCTTGGAGGCTACATGGAATAGTATTTCAGCTATAAATCAATGTACAAGGGAGAAGCATTTACCTCATATCGTTCTTTCATCAAATTCACCAAAACGGCTTCATAATCCCGGTTTGAGTGCAGACAGTTTAAGAAGCCGGAATGAAGCTCATCAGCGTTAAGATGAGCATAGTTTGATAAGTCGCTGCTCCATTTAACTTTATCCCTGGCAATTTGCTCTTCTTTGGCAGCCAAAATGACGGGATGACCAGGAGAGCTGTGGCCTATTCCAGTAATAATAACGTCATCATCTTGGCCTTCGGGATTTTTGGTGGATGATGATGGAATTTCAGTGTCTTTCATTGGATTAGCCCGGTTTGGTTCTGCCGGTTCAGTATCAGGGGCGGCAGGCTCAACATCTGTTGGTTCGTCAGTATGTTGTCCGTCAAGGGGCGGATCATCAAAAGTTGTTTCCGGATGGAGGTCTTCCGGTTCACCAGTCTGATCCGGTTCACCTCTTGGTTCTTCTTCTTTGCCAACATGGTCTTCTGGCGGATTGGTGACCCGAGCTTTCTTGCTGGGTCTGGCTTTGGCCCTGCAAATAGAATAAAAAAGGATTAACATCCTGTTCAAAATATGTAGGGCGCATTGAAAGGAAAGGTTTTTCATAACTCACCCAGCCACAGTTTTCAAAGGGGGGAGTTGAGTTGCTGTCGATTCACCAGAAGAGGAAGGAGGTGTCACCTGATAATTTGAATCGGACGGATTAAGAGGCTGTCTGAAATAACCTGCCTTGGGGTAAGAATGGTCAGAAGTAGGAGAGACCTCAGACCGGCGCTTCCGAACCAGAGTATCAGGTAAACTGGCAGAGGTGACCTATTGGCCACTGTGCTGGGTTGTCCGGCGAGCTTCATGTTGTTGAGTCTTCAAAATAAATGTTGGATCCAAGTGAGCAAGAGGATGAGAAACGCTTACTTTCCGGATTGCTTGGCGAGTTTTTTGTGTTGGCATAGAGTCTGAACCGGAGGAAAGGGTAATTACCTCTACGTCATCAGCCTGACTAGCTTCTGCCTCCTCCTGAGGAAGATCATTGTTAACAAGATGCATAAAAAGAGAGCCAAGTGAGTCAAGTTCTACCTCAACTTCTGGGTCATCAGTATCATCATCAAGTTCCATATTAATCCGGTCAGCCGTTTTCGGCTTTGACGTCCGTTTTACGGCTTTGGTCTTCGGGCGGGTTGGCACTTTGTCTCCAGTTGGCTTTGCCGCTTTCTCTATGGATTTCCGTTTCCAGAAGGGATCATCACCCTATATATATAAAGAAGAAGGGTTACAGCTTGTAGAAGTTAAAGATATTAGAGATGAAGAGGAAGTGTAATGCTTACAGCAGGCGGTTTGTTCTTGGTATAGAAGCGACTCAGACCGGTTTGACTACAGACCAGTTCCGATTCATTCAGAATCTTCTTTACACCTTCAGTAACTTCTTCCTCAGATAATTGGATGTTGCAGTGGCGTTGAGGATCATCAACTTCACCGGTATATTCGCACATTAAACCGGGACGCCGGCTTAGCGGCAAGATACTCCAGGATATCCAACAGCGCACAAAATCCACACCTGTTAAACCGTTTGCCATAAAGGCCCGGAGCTTGGCGATTTGAGGAGCATATTTTTCCCTTTCTGAAGAGCTCAGGCGTTGTGGCATTGGGTGAGTATTGGATAATCTATGATCACGGAAGCCGGGGAGGGGATTTTCATCCTCAGGCGAAGTGTCTCTGCAATAAAACCATGTTTGGTTCCATTCCTTTGTGTGGCTATGATGTTTGGCATGAGGAAATTCCACTTCTTTCCGCTTTTGAGTCGAGACACCACCAAGCTCTGTGTTCGGGCCATTCACAAACTCTGTGCGCCGGTTTAAGTGAAAGAAATCCTGGAATAGTTCTGCAGTTGGTTTTGTAAATAGACTTCACAAAAGACTTGGAAATTGCATAAGTTGGAGACTGAGTTGGGACCAATATCTTCTGGATGCAGTTGGAATCTGGCAAGCACATCTCGATAAAATTTTGACCCTGGCGGTTTGAAACCATGACCTATATGGTCAACAAAGATTACCACCTCACCTTGTCTTGCGGTTGGAGGATTCTTAGTTCCTGGAACTCGCCATTTGATCTCAGTTTTCTTAGGCAGAGAGCCGATGCTAACCATCTCATTCAATTGAGCCTCAGTAACCCGGGAACGAGCCCAGTTGCAGGTAGTGAATTGTTTGGCCATTGCAAAGCGAACAAACTGAAATGAAAGGTCGGTTTATAAATTACGCATGATTATACACAAGAGACAAGGGAGTAAGAAACATACTGATATGATAAATGGTACAACCCGGAGACTAGTATAATGAGAGAGAAAGGTAATGCTAGCGCAGGATTGATCAGACACTGTTAAATCGGAGCATAATTATGAAGGTAACATGCTTTTCCGGTTTATCAGAGGGCTAATGGCATAGACTATTTATACAAATGTTAAACCGCTTATATTGGTGCGAGGAGAAACGGATCTCACAGGGACATAGAAACAGATCTCACAGTGATGTATAAAACATTCGGATCTAAAGATAAGACAGAAAAGCAAAAATAATTGGATCTTGAAGGGGTGCAGAACTGAAGCAATTTTTGACAGACTAGATCAATTTTTTGCGCATAAGGATTTGTGATGACCATGGTAGGTAAGCTACGGCAAGAGATGCATCAAGCATAAAGTGTCCATCTATTAAAGGAAGAACAGGGAAGAATAGCACGGATGAACTTCGGAAGAACTGTGAAGAATGTCGAAACCCTAGAACAGATCTATGGTGAAAAAAGCAGAGAACTTACCGGAGCTGGTGAGGAAGTGGAAGGGCGCCGCAGTATTCTAGTGCATTCAGGGTGATGCAGCGGCCAAGGTCGGAGCAGAGGCGCGGTCGACGGTGGTGGCGGAGCTTCAGAGGCCGAGCGGCGCGAGGAAGACGACGCGAAGAGGCACGGTGGGAAACGGTGAAAATGACCCCTCGGTCCTATTTATAAGGCAAAGTGATAAAATGGCAAGTACGGGAATTGAGGAGCCCAAAAAATGGATAAGTTAATAAAGGTGTCGCCTCAATGACTGGATATATATTAAATGAAGGAAATCTCCGACATCAACGGATGGATGACGTCAGGGCGGTTTATCGTAATTTTGAAGTATGACGTCACGGTGGTTTACAAGATCAAAAATGAAGATAAGAGAGGAGATTTTTTCTAAGTGTGGAAGATTGACATGAACAAGTTCAAACCAATCTGGGGCCTAATGTTGGGGATATTACTACTGGAGGTAAACCGGCCTTATGTAACCGGGTTGACTCTTTGAAGATTAGAAGCCCATGAAGATGTAAAGATGATTGTGCTTTACGGAGGGCCCAAAGGCGGGTTACAGTCTGTAAATGTAAACTGGCCTAGTCATGTAACTTGTATAGTAAGATAGAAAGAGAGAGGCCGAACCAGATACGTTTATGATCCGGCTTCGGGACTCTATAGCCCGGCGGGCCTCAACCTATGTATATAAAGGGACGACCCGGCTGCGGTTCAGAGACAGACAACAATAACTCGAGAGCCAGACAAAGCGGATTCGCTCCCTGGCCTTCGAAACCCTAGCAATACCAATCACAACTAGACGTAGGCTTTTACCTTCATCGAGGGGGCCGAACTAGTATAAATTATGTCCCCTTGTTCGGTTTAACCCCTTTAAGCTAACCCGTTGCGATGGCTCCACGACTAAGTCCTTTCATGAGGACATCTGCCGTGACAAACCCACGACAAAACTAGTGGTCTTGTTAACCATCAACACTTGATGCTCCTTTTTTTGATTTCTACCTCCGCAGCCTTTAGCATTGCGAAGAGCTTGGGAATTGTCTTTTCCATCCCTTGCATATTATAGTTCATCATGAAGTTCCAGTAACTTGGTGATAGTCACTAGAGAACTCCGTCAATCACTATCTTATCTGGAAGATTAACTCCCACTTGTTTCAAGTGATTGTAGTACTCAGACATTCTGAGCACATGCTCACTGGTTGAGCTATTCTCCTCCATCTTGTAGGCAAAGTACTTGTCAGAGGTCTCATACCTCTCGACTTGGGCATGAGTCTGAAATACCAATTTCAGCTCTTGGAACATCTTATATGCTCCATGGTGTTCAAAACATTTTTGAAGTCCCGGTTCTAAGCCGTAAATCATGGCGCACTAAACTATCAAGTAGTCATCATACCGAGATTGCCAAACGTTCATAACGTCTGCATCTACTCCTGCAAAAGGTCTATCACCTAGCGATGCATCAAGGACATAATTCTTCTGTGCAGCAACGAGGATAATCTTCAGATCACGGATCCAGTCCGTATCATTGCTACTATCAACGTTCAACTTATTTTTCTCTAGGAACATATACAAAATAAACGGGGAGCTATACCACGAGCTATTGATCTACAACATAATTTGCAAATACTATCAGGACTAAGTTCATGATAAATTAAAGTTCAATTAGTCATATTACTAAAGAACTCCCACTTAGATAGACATCCCTGTAGTCATCTAAATGATCACGTGATCCATATCAAGTAAACCATGTCCAATCATCATGTGAGATGGAGTAGTTTTCAATGGTGAACATCACTATGTTGATCATATCTACTATATGATTCATTTTTGACCTTTTGGTCTCAGTGTTCCGAGGCCATATCTGCATATGCTAGGCTCGTCAAGTTTAACCCGAGTATTCTGCAGGTGCAAAACTGGCTTGCACCCGTTGTATGTGAACGTAGAGCTTGTCACACCTGATCATCACGTGGTGCCTCGGCACGACGAACTGTAGCAACGGTGCATACTCTGGGAGAACACTTATACCTTGAAATTTAGTGAGGGATCATCTTATAATGCTACTGCCGTACTAAGCAAAATAAGATGCATGAAGGATAAACATCACATGCAATCAAAATATGTGACATGATATGGCCATCATCATCTTGTGCCTTTGATCTCCATCTCCAAAGCACCGTCATGATCTCCATCGTCACCGACTTGACACCTTGATCTCCCTTGTAGTGTCATTGTCATCTTGCCAACTATTGCTTCTACGACTATTGCTACCACTTAGTGATAAAGTAAAGCAATTACATGGCGATTGCATTTCATACAATAAAGCGACAACCATAAGGCTCCTGCCAGTTGCCGATAACTTTTACAAAACATGATAATTTCATACAACAATTTATGTCTCATCACGTCTTGACCATATCACATCACAACATGCCCTGCAAAAATAAGTTAGACGTTCTCTACTTTGTTGTTGCCAGTTTTACGTGGCTGCTATGAGCTTCTAGCAAGAACCGTTCTTACCTACGCATCAAAACCACAATGATTTTTCGTCAAGTGTGCCGTTTTAACCTTCAACAAGGACCGGCCATAGTCAAACTCGATCCAACTAAAGTTGGAGAAACAGCCACCTGCGAGCCACCTGTGTGTGAAGAACGTCGGTAGAACCAGTCTCATGAACGCGGTCATGTAATGTCGGTCCGGGCCGCTTCATCCAACAATACCACAGAATCAAAGTAAGACGTTGGTGGTAAGCAGTATGACTATTATCGCCCACAACTCTTTGTGTTCTACTCGTGCATATCATCAACGCATAGACCTGGCTCGGATGCCATTGTTGGGGAATGTAGCATGCAATTTAAAAAAAATCCTATGATCACACAAGATCTGTCTAGGAGATTCATAGCAACGAGAGGGGGAGAGTGTGTTCACGTACCCTCGTAGACCGAAAGCGGAAGCATTAGGTTAACGTGGTTGATGTAGTCGAACGTCTTCACGATCCAACCGATCTTATTACCAAATGTACGACACCTCCATGTTCAGCACACATTCAGCTCGATGACGTCCCTCGAACTCTTGATCCAGGGGAGGGTCAACGGAGAGTTCCGTTAGCATGATGGCGTGGTGACGGTGATGGTGATGTGATCCGCGCAGGGCTTTGCCTAAGCACTACGACGCTATAACCGGAGGAGTAAACTATGGAGGTGGCACCGCACACGACAAAGAGAACAATTGATGTGCTTTGGGTTGCCCCTGCCCCCGTATATAAAATAGGAGGGGAGGAGGCCGGCCACAAGGGGCGCGCCAAGGAGATGGGAGTCCTACTAGGACTCCAGTCCTAGTAGGATTCGGCCCCCGTTTTTTTTCTTCTACCGGAGGGGGACAAGGGGAAGGAGAGGGAGTAGGAGAAGGAAAGGGGGGGGGGTGGCACCCCCTTCCCTAGTCCAATTCGGCCTCCTCCCTTGTGGGGGCACACCAGCCCCTTGTGGGCTGGTTAGCCTCCCTCCTATGGCCCATATGGCCCAAATCTTTCCCCGGGGGGTTCCGGTAACCCCTCTGGTACTCCGTTATGTACCCGATACACTCCGGAACCCTTTCGGTATCCGAATACTACCTTCCAATATATCAATCTTTACCTCTCAACCATTTCGAGACTCCTCGTCATGTCCGCGATCTCATCCGGGACTCCGAACAAACTTCGGTCACCAAAACACATAACTCATAATTCAAATAGTCATCGAACGTTAAGCGTGCGGACCCTACGGGTTTGAGAACTTATCTAGACATGACGGAGACACATCTCTGGTCAATAACCAATAGCAGAACCTGGATGCTCATATTGGATCCTACATATTCTACGAAGATCTTTATCGGTCAAACCGCATAACAACATACGTCATTCCCTTTGTCATCGGTATGTTACATGCCCGAGATTCGATCGTCGGTATCATCATACCTAGTTCAATCTTGTTACCATCGAGTCTCTTTACTTGTTCCGTAATGCATCATCCTGCAACTAACTCTTTAGTCACATTGCTTGCAAGGATTATAGTGATGTGCATTACCGAGAGGGCCCAGAGATACCTCTCCGATACACCGAGTGACAAATCCTAATCTTGATCTATGCCAACCCAACAAACACCTTCGGAGACACCTGTTGAGCATCTTTATAATCACCCAATTACGTTGTGACATTTGATAGCACACAAGGTGTTCCTCCGGTATTTGGGAGTTGCATAATCTCATAGTCAAAGGAATATGTATAGGTCATGAAGAAAGCAATAGCAATAAAACTTAATGATCATTATGCTAAGCTAACAGATGGGTCTTGTCCATCACATTATTCTACTAATGATGTGATCCCGTTCATCAAATGAAAACACATGTCTATGGCTAGGAAACTTAACCTTCTTTGATTAACGAGCTAGTCTAGTAGAGGCTTACTAGGGACACTATGTTTTGTCTATGTATCCACACATGTATCAAGTTTCTGGTTAATACAATTCTAGCATGAATAATAAACATTTATCATGATATAAGGAAATATAAATAACAACTTGATTATTGCCTCTAGGGAATATTTCCATCATGCTCCTCCTCAGGTCGTCGACAACATTTATACGACCAGTCAAATCACAAGGCCCCGTCTTCCAGCAGTAATGAGCCGTCAAATCACAAAGGCCATCACCTCTCGTGAAACCGACCAAGCGAGACTGCCCCGCCCTCTAGCCTTTTAAATGTATACTTTTGTACAGTTGTAGTATCGATGGATTGCGCCATGGAGCAAAACTAACAAGATGAAATTAAAGAAAAAATGTGGTACATATAGAGAGCTCTTGTCGCCAAATTATGCATATAGTACTATTAATAAAGCTAGTACGTGCTTAGATGGGGTGCTAAATTCTATTAAAGAAATTAGCATACCTATTTAATTATTGGGTTTTTATTATTTATGCCACTAGTTGTGTCTCACTACTCAGTTTTGCATTAGAAGTTACAACTACTCAAAAATGCCATCGATCCGTGAGATGCTTGATCAAAAATGCAATTAGATATCTCAAAAATACCATCATTCCGTTAGATGTTCGCTCAAAAATGCCATTAGACATTGTTATTTTCACGTCAAACCCGTTGACCATGTTATATGACAAAAATAAGCCTAGACACACATGTCGATTCTCTCTATCTCACAATGAGAAGTGTGGCCCCGCTTGTCAGGAGTAACCAAGCAAATAATTTTACAGGAAAATAAGAACACTGTTGGGATCAAGTAGGCCCCACACTTTATTGTACTGTAGTGAGATAGAGGGAGAGCTGGCATGTTGGTCCATAGGTATTTATGTCATTATAACATGGCAAAAGAGATTTGAGTCACAATAATGGTGTCCAACACAACATACCCCTCAAATAAAACTAAGCACCCTAAAATTCTTTGACAACTAAACTGCTAGCTATATGATGTTGGCCATATATATTGTACGTATATAATGTGAACAAACGAGTGGTAGTACTACCTACTACAAGATGAACTATAAGAAATACTAGTATGTACGTCTGAAGAGTTAAAATAATGAGAAGGAACATAACATAGTTCTGTCGGGGGCTCAGCACAACACACCCCTCAAATAAAACTAAGCAACTAATCCGGTAGACACTGCATTATAACCACCATGAGCAACGACAATGCCACCTTACTTGGACTCCTCGTCCATGTGCTCGACTTCGTCCTTGTCCCTCTTCTTCTTGGGCGATACTTCTTTGCTTGAACCGCACACTTGGCCCTCGCTCTTCATCCAACCCTTGTAGATATTGAAACAAAGGTAGGCATCCATTGCAGCGTAATTGATGTGGTCTATATCTAGTACATTCCACTGCCATGCACGATGAAACTTGGGCGAAGGTTTCGTCAGTTTACTGCATGAAGGATAAACCATGGCTGCCAGGGTCAGCATTGAAGGCTAATGGGAGGACACCAGCACATTCCTCTGGAGGTCGAAGGGCTCGCCTACAACGAGGCCTATCTGACCCAGGACTTCTTTGTCGTTCGTAAAGTCTACAGAAATGAATTTGACTTGCCGCCCTTGAGGAAGTTCTTAAAATCCTCGCACTCAACGTCGGCATGGCATATGTGGTAGACCAAGCACAAGTTATGCACGCAAACTTGGATCATGGTGGGCTTCTTCTTCTCTTCCTCCTTTAGATTCTTCTCTTTTCCCAGGACTGTGGTGTACTCAACATCTAGCCCAGCGACCGACTCATCACCCTTTGACTTTTCGAACATGTGTCTGAAGTGAGCAAGCCATCCTTTCACCATCGCAGAAGAATGGGTGTTGATGACATCGAACTCATCGTTGGTGATGGTTCTAACCTTGTACTCACCGCCGATCATGGAGATTTGGGACGCCATGGATTTGGGAGGAAGGTTAGGATTAGTGGAACTGCTGTAATGTGAAAGGACGGGACGACTAGGAGTGAACTACCGTAATGTTAAAGGATGGTCGGGGACGAGTAGGAGCGAACTGCTAGCGGTTTTCCGATTGTAAAAATGCTGAGTGGGATGTGTGAAAAACAGGGTAGTGGCTTGCCCGGTGGATAAATGGATTCATGCACAATACTATGGGGGGCCAATTAGATGTCATGTCTACTAGACGCCCAATTAAATGGCTTCATGCATCTGCGTGTTCGCACGTCAAGTGTCTTGAAAATTATAGGTGATACGAAGCTTTTCATGCTCCCATGATACGGGCTTCCGAGAGCCCTTGGATCTGAGATCGAACGGTTGCATGGCATGATTCTAGACCTATGGGTGAATATCCTATCCTGGAGGGTTATTCTGCAAACTTTCAGCAACTTAGCATGCGACCGTTCGATCTCATTTCCAAGGGCTGTCAGCAACCCGTATCATGGTCGCGCCTACCACGACCGTCGCCTCGCTCGCGCGGTCACGCCCTTGGAGATTTCAGATAGCTATAAATGAGTATTTTTTTCCTACTTCGCATGCATGAAACTACTTCCTCCGTCCAGGTGCGTTAGGCAATCTGATGTTGGCATGTCATACATAGTCATCACTTAGTCAGTCATACAACAAGGTTAGCTATAAGGTTGGCTATAAGAGTAATCTTTTTACTTCTCTCTATCTCTTTCTTCATAGTATTTATTGCATTTGCCAAGGAGTGACCTCTTCCAATGAAATGGTTCTTAGATGAGGTGCTAAGGGCATTAAATGGCTTAGCAACTCAAGTCCCCAATGCATAGGTGCTTAGTTTTTTGTTGCTAAGCTTGCTTCATTTAATTCGCTATAGATTCAAAATTGCCTTTTCACCTAGGTACACGTGCTTAGCACTGTTTCTTCCCGTGGTCACCAAACTAATCTCTCTCTTCTTAATTAACTTCCCACATCAGACTTTATGCCTATGTGGCAGGCTTAGCACCTATACGAGCAAGTACAATAGTGGGTTATAAGCCCGCTTACATGACATTTTTGCATATGTGGAGGAGAGAGACAAGGAAAAAGTGGAGGAGTGGGCTCTCATGCAAGAGACAGCCTCTACACGTGCTCCTAGACAGAAGTATTTAATACAAGGAGAGAGATAGAGAGAAAGTGAGAAAAAGTTGTAACCTTATAGCCAACCATATAGCCAACCCTATTGTATGACTAATAAATAATACTAACTTTTGATGACATGGCATGTTTATATAGCCAGCAGCTGGCTATACTATTAACCATGCTCTACATGGTGGAGCATTGGGAGAGGCACCTGTATACCATGGATGTGGTCAGGAATTGGGGGATTCACGCTGGTCGTAGCGCCGCAGTTAAAATGATAATGACAAGTCAAATCACAGGGCCCCACCTATCCAGTAGTAACTCGTTGTCAAATCACACAACCCTACGTTTGCAGCAGCCTACTCCCTCATCTTCTCGCCTCTCTGTCGAACCGACTAGGCGGAACTGCCCCGCCTACCGAGCGGGAAAAGCCTCGTCCTCGACTTTTAAATATAATTTTGTATCCATGGATTGCACCATGGAGCAAAGCCTCAAGAAAACGGCGCTACACATGTATACAACACACCCATCGCGTGCACGTCGCATCCCAGACGTTCACGTTACATTAATATGTCGCTCTCCGAATGGAACGCACGTCATATTGCGTTTGCACACACATATGGGACCGCAATTGAGAACCGACCATAGGCACACTCCCCGGCCCCGCAAGTCGGCTGCGTATATTGCGTTTGCACACACATGTGGGACCGCAATTGAGAACCGACCATAGGCACAACTCCCGGCCCCGCAAGTCGGCTGAGTTAATAAAAGAGAGAGATGAGCGATAGTACTGGAGCAATGTTGTACAAACGTCGGTACCTGGACGATCCTTGCATGACAAGGAAGATCAGTTCGTCCATGCATGTGACCAGACTCCAACAGACAACTGGATTGGCTATCGTCTACATATCATGCAGGCTGTGTTGTGCAAGGCTATAGTTCTAATGAGAAATCTAAAAAAAGGTTTCTTGTAATCTCGCAATATTAGGTGTCATGTGCTTCGGATCACTGCGAGGGTTAAACAGCGACAACTGAGTTCCTCCAAGGCACTGGTAATTGGGGGCACATGCACAAGACTACTCGGCTGCCATCTAGGTCAAACCGGCTATGTTAATTAGGACATCTATCGATGGACCCCTTTTCTATGAGTTTATCTTTAATTTGAGCTTTGATCCTCCTCTAGTTTGTCCGTCAGGATTTATGTTGTCTCCTTGGGGCAGTGAGGTTATGGTTTCTTGTCATGTGGCATTTTTTCGTGTTATATGTTAATCCGGTGCTTCTGATCAAAATGACGACAACTGCGCCTCTGGTGCACGTGCATGAAGACTTCTCGATAGTGATTGCCGAGGTCAAGCCGCCTCTGGTAGATAAAAGAAAACTACTCCACTATATAGGCAGGAGCCTCCGCGCTTGCTTGCTAGTGTTGCTCTCTTCACACTGTCTCGTCCTCTCCAGATCTAAACATGACAGCAGTGTCCACACTCTCTCTCTACTCATCGCTGGTCACAGATCCAGTCGGATCCTCTTCGCCGGGGAAGGTGAGAAGGTGCAATGTTCATGCAGTCGTCCTCGGTGACGGCTCTTACCCACTATCGGTGCATCCCAATCAGTGTGCCTTGCCGTTCTCTTCCACACACCGCCGGCTAGGGAGGGCCTCCGACCCCTTCTTCCTCGCTATCATAGTGTGGGCAGATCCGGCCTCCCGCCGCGCACCTAGCGACATCCCGACGACCCTCGGGTATAACTTCCTTCGAAACCAGCCTTGCTCTACTTCCCCAGCTCCTGACATCGCTGCATTTATATCTTTTACTATTTCTCAGGCCCTCTCGTAGATAGGATCGACCGGCTATTAGAAAGCCATCTAGTACTACTTGGTTCAAACAGGGAAGAAAGGGAGTGGGGCTATGGGAAGATTTGTTACCTGAATCTAGGACTTGGTCGAAAGAGGAAATAATGGGGGCGATAAGTAGCAAAGACTGGCTATCCAACTGGTCTCTTGGTCTAATAGGGAAATAAAGGGAAACACAGTACAAACTCAATATAAACCGATCTATTGGTTGAAAAGGAAAGAAAGTGGGGACTAGGGGACAAGTCAACAGAGTATGTCCAGCACTAGATTTGCTAGCCTCACACAGTGTAAGGTGGTTATACCGAACAAAAATGGGGCCAACCCAGATATCCTGATCTGATGTTTGTTGCCCCGAGTCCCTCTTATGTGATGCCATTGGTAAAATGTAGCAGGCGCACTAGTAAAAGTAAGGACACGATAAACCAATGTTGTTTTCAATGTAATGCCTCCAGTAATATGAATCAATGGCATTGTTTTTCATGTCCTGCTAAATTTCCCATTAAGATAAGTTGCTTCTTTTCATTAGAAATGCAACTGTCCTGGTCCGCCTACTCTCCCGTGCCCAAATACCAACTCTGTAGCAGCTGTTAATGTAATGTTGCTGGTAAAATTAAGCAATGGCACCATTAAAGTAATGTCGTATTTAATGGTTGTCATAGTTAATCCTAATGCCCACACTAATATCTAGCAATGTTGCTGCTTTAGAAATTGCTACTATCCTTGTAGGATTGGCATTCTGATAAGGAGCATGCTTCTTTTCATTTGATGTATGTTTCATCACTTGTTAGTCACCCTCCTTTCCACCTTTTTGTGCAAACAGAGATATATATTTCACACTTGATCTTAGTTGAACTGCACAAATGATATCCAAATTATAGTTGAACATTCGACGAGCTTCACAACAAACATTGATGTTGCTCAATTTTATTGCAACTACTGAAGAAGAAGCTGCTAGCTCACGGGACATTGCTTCATTTTAGGTGAACTGCACAAAAGGGTCCGATGAGTTGAATCATCCATGTTGGTGACTGGTGTCATCCCTTCTACGATGGCGTTGACTGCAGATATGGTTCCCATCATGAGGTATGTTCCTTTTTGGTCCGAATGTATGCCAAAGATCCTGCTTGTTGAGTCTTCTCTTGTGCTACTGTTTTGGCACTACCATGATAAAGCAGTTATGTTATTATTTTGCACCTTAATCTAGTGGCACTATTAATTTGAGGCAATGTTTTGGCACCTCTAGTGCCATTGATTTTTTATATATATCGAAAGAGGGGGTTTCCTCCGATTTCATTAAAGAAACCCAACCATAGAGAAGCATTATCTGACAACATCTCAGTGTAAACGGGCAGTTATGCAACTACTACTAGAACGGACTGAGTACTAGTAGGAGACAAGTTCGCCACATAAGCTAGGCAGGTAGGGGGACGCAGCACCAGCTCGACCAAGTTTGGATTACAACCCAAAAGCTACCACAAAAACATAAGGGGGGAAGATAGGGACTGAAAGAGCCAGCTTCAGCATCCCACTCTAAGCACCCCTGCCTCCATCCATGCGACGCACGGTATACCTCGCTTGCCTCCTACTCGACCCTAGTGCTACTGATAAAATGAAGTAATAATACAGTTAAAATAGAGCGAGTGTCCTCTCTATCATTTCATTTCCAATGTAGATAAAGAAAGTGCTTCTCTTTGTTAGTATATGTTTCATCAACTAGTCCCATTGTTAATGTTTAAGCGTTTCTGTAAACTGGGTGATACGTCTCCAACGTATCTATAATATATGAAGTATTCATGCTGCTATATTATCATTCTTGGATGTTTTACAATCATTTCATAGAGACTTTATATCATTTTTGGGACTAACCTATTGACCCAGTGCCCACTGCAAGTTGTTGTTTTTGCTAGTTTTTTTACATCGCAGGAAATCAATATCACATGGAGTCCAAACACCGTGAAACTTTTTGTGGATTTTTTTGGACCATAAGACATCCAGTGGGCCAGAGAAACACCTTGGGGTGCCCCGAGGGGGGCAAAACCCACCAGGGCGCGCCTGGGGGCCCAGGCGTGCCCACGTGGGTTGTGCCCACCTCGGTGGACTCCCGCACCCCCTCTTCGCCCTATAAATTTCCAAATATATCAAAACCCTCGGGGGTAACCCTAGATCAGAAGTTCCGCCACCGCAAGACTCTGTAGCCATGAGAAACCAATCTAGACCTCGTTTCGGCACTCTGCCGGAGGGGGGAATCATCACCGATGGCTATCTTTATCATCCCGGCGACCACCATGATGAGGAGGGAGTAGTTCACCCTCGGGGCTGAGGGTTTGTACTAGTAGCTATGTGTTTAATCTCTCTCTATCTCTCTCTCTCGTGTTCTTGAGATGTCACGATCTTGATGTATCGCGGGCTTTGTTAATATAGTCGGATCATATGGTGTTTTCCCCTCTCTATCTTGTTGTGATGAATTGATTTTTCCCTTTGAGATTTCGTTTTATCGGATTGAATACTTTTATGAATTTGAGAGCACTTGATATATCTCTTGCATATGAATACCCGTGGTGACAATGGGGTATTATTTTGATTCACTTGATATATGTTTTGGCACTCAACTCATGGATTCCCGAGGTGACATTGGGGTAATCTACGCATAGGGGTTGATGCACGTTCTTGTCTTTGTTTCTCTGGTAGAAATCTTGGGGCACTCTTTGAGGTTCTTTGTGTTGTATTGAGTATTATGAATCTGAAATTATTTGGTATTATTTTAGTATGAACTCTTGGATATATCGATCGAAAAGAATAGCTTCGAGGTGGTTTCATGCCCTACAAACGATTTCTTCTTATGTTCTCCACTAGATAGGAACTTTGGAGTGATTCTTCATCGCACATTGAGGGATGGTTATATGATCCAATTATATTAGCATTGTTGAGAGATTGCGCTAGCGAAAGTATAGACCCTAGGCCTCATTTTCATGCATTGCTATACCGTTTGTGCTCCGTTTTATCAATTGCTACCTTGCTGTTTTTTATTGTTCCTATCACAAAAATCAATATCTATTATCATGACTACGCTTTTATTACCATCTCTTGGCCGAACTAGTGCACCTATACAAATTCCCATTGTATTTGGTGTGTTGGGGACACAAGAGACTTTTTATTATGTGGTTGCAGGGTTGTTTGAGAGAGACCATCTTCATCCTACACCTCCCACTGATTGATAAACCTTAGGTCATCCACTTGAGAGAAAATTGCTACTGTCCTACAAAACTCTGCGCTTGGAGGCCCAACAGAAGTCTACAAGAACAAGTTGCATAGTAGACATCACTGGGGTGCTTAATTTTAGTTGATCTACACAAAAATAGAGATTGGAATTTCTCAAGGCTCCTCCTTGTACTACCGCTGTACACTGTTGTTCATCACTGTAAGAAGGTGTATCGGGGAGAATTGGGTCAATTTCCAATATGAGGCCTACCGTATGAGGCATCGCAGGGCCCGTCTGGCCCTCGCAGCATGGCATACTATGATACTATCGCAATATTTTCTTCTATTTATTATTGTATGTTTCATCAACTAGTGCCACTATAATGTAATCACGCTTTTTCATTATCTGTACAAACAGGGTTATTCAGCTATATTTTGGTGGAACTGCACAAATGTACGGATGTAACTGACATATATGCAGAGTGAGAGGTGTGCCAAGTAAAAATTACCGACACCAACCATGCTCCATGCAAGAATTGGCATCCACCACTACCAGTGGGATGTGTGGCGCTCTTTGTGGACGGATCTTTCTCGGCAGCAAATCCTCTAACCAAATACTAGTAGCTTATATTGGCAGTTTTCTAGGGAGTACTCTTTTCTGAAAGAAGCACCAATCTATTTTTCTTTATTTGTACACAGTGTCACAACTTTGTTTTTGGTACAAAGCTATTTTAGGGTGATTGTCATAGTACTCGAAGACTGATTGTAAGCATGATTTTCATTAGCCGTCACACTGATTGTAAGCATGAGCAGATGGAAGAATAGGTTAGTGTGACGCTTACCTTAAACCCTACCACCGCCGTTGAAATGAGGCGAGTGTCGAGGGAACCATGGAGAACGGCGGGGAAGTGACGTCATGCCATCCGGCCTCCTCTTGCGATGGGAGAACAAGTACTCATGTGTAACGCCCTCGATGCGGCTATATCTCCCATGTGTCGAAGCACGACTTAGAGGAATAACCGCATTGAAAGCAATGTCGCAAGTGAGGTAATCTTCACACAACCCATGTAATACATAAGGAAAAGAGATACATAGTTGGCTTACAATCGCCACTTCACACAAATACAAGAATAAAGCATTACATCACCCAAATACAATCAAGGTCCGACTAAGGAACCAAAATAAAAGAAGAACCCCAAATGCGACAGGGTCCCCGATCGACCCCAACTGGGCTCCACTACTGATCAACTAGAACGAAACAACACAAAGGACAAGATCTTCATCGAGCTCCTCCTTGAGCTTGGTTGCGTCATCTGCTCGGTAACATCGGCACCTGCAAGCTGGTTTTGGAAGTATCTGTGAGCCATGGGGACTCAGCAATCTCGCACCCTCGCGATCAAGATTATTTAAGCTTATTGGTAAGGTAAAGGTATGAGGTGGAGCTGCAGCAAGCGACTAGCATATATGGTGGCTAACATACGCAAATGAGAGCGAGAAGAGAAGGCAAAGCACGTTCGAGAAATCTATGATCAAGAAGTGATCCTAGAACAACCTACGTCAAGCATAACTCCAACACCGTGTTCACTTCCCGGACTCCGCCGAGAAGAGACCATCACGGTTACACACGCGATTGATGTATTTTAATTAAGGTCAACTTCAGGTTTTCTACAACCGGATGTTAACAAATTCCCATCTGCCCATAACCGCGGGCATGGCTTTCGAAAGTTCAAATCCCTGCTGGGGTGTCCCAACTTAGCCCATGACAAGCTCTCACGGTTAACAAAGGAATAGACCTTCTCCCGAGACATTCCGATCAGACTCGGTATCCCGGTTCTACAAGACACTTCAACAAGTTAAAACTAAACCAGCAACACCGCCTGAATGTGCCGACAAATCCCGATAGGAGCTGCACATATCTCGTTCTCAGGGCACACTCAGATGAGACATCCTACAAGTAAAACCAAACCTTAAGTTGCCCCGAGGTGGCCCCGCAGTCTGCTCGGTCGGACCAACACTCAGAGGAGCACTGGCCTCGGGGGGGGGGGGGGTTAAAATAATGATAACCCTTGGGCGTGCGACCCCCAAGGGAAAAGAAAAGGCTAGGTGGCGAATGGTAAAACCAATGTTGGGCATTGCTGGAAGAGTTTTATTCAAGGTGAACTGTTAAGGGGTTCCCATTATTACCCAACCGCGTAAGGAACGCAAAATCCGGGAACATAACACCTATATGACGGAAACTAGCGCGGCAAGAGTGGAACAAAACACCAGGCATAAGGCCGAGCCTTCCACCCTTTACCAAGTATATAGATGCATTAATTAAATAAGATATATTGTGATATCCCGACAAGTAAACATGTTCCAACAAGGAACAACATCTCCATGTTCCAACAAGGAACAGACTTCAATCTTCACCTGCAACTAAAAATGCTATAAGAGGGGCTGAGCAAAGCGGTAACATAGCCAAACAACGGTTTGCTAGGACAAGGTGGGTTAGAGGCTTGGTTCAACAATATGGGAGGCATGCCAAGCAAGTGGTAGGCATCGTAGCATAGGCATAGCAAAAGAGCGAGAATCTAGCAAGCAAAGATAGAAGTGATTTTGAGGGTATGATCATCTTGCCTGAAATCCCGCAAGGAAGAAGAACGAGTCCATGAAGAAGACAAATGGACGTAGTCAAACGGTTCCTCACAAACGATGTTAACGGAACCAACCCGAATAAGCAACACCGGAAAGAAGCAAACAACATAGTAAACAACCACCACATAGACATGGCATGATGCGCAAACAAGTATGATGCATGTCCGGTTTAATGAAGCATGGCATGGCGAAATGCACAAACAATCCTACAAATTAAGTGGAGTTCAACATGCAACTCCGTTGCATATTGACGAAACACCACATGCAAGTTATTTAGTTCGATCTCGTTTATGTACCCAACAATATTAAATGTTGTTAAACATGTCAAGAGGGGAAGCATGATGAAACTATCTAATATAGGCAAGTTTAAATGAGGCCGGAACAACAAAACAACAAGTCCGGAAACTCCTCATGTGCATAATTTAGGTTTGGTACTGTTCTTCCCTAAACATTATTTTAGAGTTGTTAAACATGCAAGATGAGTGCACCATGATAATCTAGGCATTTTTCCACCCCATTTACATATAAAGTTTATTAAATTTGGAGCTACGGTTATTTAGTTATGAATTAAATCATTTTAGCATGGCATAGGAGTAAATTAATGCAACCAACAATTTAAGCATTTTTAACATGGATGAAAGTTGCATATTATTAAACTAGATGAAATTATAAGCATATTTCATATATGAAGTTTTTCCATATGATGCACAATTGAGAAGTTATTAAATGCATGAAGCACAAGGGGTTTTCTGTAAAACATGCAAACTCTCGATAAATAGACAAATCGCAGAACGAAAAAAAATGTGACATGGGTCGAATCTGGCTGGCCCAACCGCATAGAGGGGCTGGAGGAGCTGCTCACTCATGGGCTAAGGCCCGGTTCGGTGGTGAGGTGGGCAGGCTTGGAGCTGGGCCAAGCAAGAGGTCGCGGCTGGGCTGGATCGGGCGAAGGGGAGGCGGCCCACGCGAGGGGGATCTCGTCCCCGACCTCCCACTGAGGCCGAGGCGAGCCATGGTGGCGGCGGCAGGGACCGGTGGTGGCCTGAGGCGGCGGGGCGAGGCGGTACCGGCAGGAATGGACAGATCCGGGACTGGGGAAGTCGGATCCGGTGTCGGAGGTGGCCGGCGGCGCTCGGGAAGGCTCCAGATGTGACGAATGACACCCTGGAGAGAGAGAGAGAGACTGGGTGAGGACAAGCAGGAGACGCAGGGAAGGAAGAGGGAGGCGCGGGGCAGTGGCGCTCATCTGCGGGGCGGTGGCGGCCTGAACGAGGTCCGGCGACGAGCGACGAAGTCCGGCGAGGAGGCAAAGTGCGGGACGAGGCGACGAACTCCAGGTGGCAGGGACGAGCGGGAAGGAGCTCGGGGCAGGGGCGCCTGCGGAGCTGTGTGCGCATGGCAGCGGCTCGGGCCCGATGCGGTGCGAGGCGGGCTGTGGATGGGCCTCACGGGCCTGGCGCGGTGGATCAGAGGCAGGGAGGCGACGTGGCAGCGTAGGAGTGGTGGAGGCCGGTGGCTTCGGTGGCGCTAGCCAGTGGAGATGCGCCAAGTGGCGGAGGGGGCTTCGGCCGGCACGGAAATGGAGGTGGTCGGCGGCGCTGATGATTAGGGGCGCGGAATTGGAGGTGGAGGGGAAGGAATGACCAGATTTGGAAGGAGGGGTTTCCTTATATAGGCAGGGTTAGGGTTTGAGGGGTTAGGAGAGGTTTTCAGAGCCTCCGATCACGATCCGACGGCTCCAGACGCGAGGAGGGGTAGGTTGGAGCTTGTGGGCTGTGCAGAAGGCCTCGGACTGAGACATGAGAAGGGAGAGACCCGGCGTCTGTTTCCGGAAACCGAAAACGTCCGACGTTAGACCGACTATAATGTCGCTATAGTTATCCGTTGGGCTATCAAACGAACTCCGAATGCGATGAAACTTGGCAGGCGGCCTACCTACAACATAACAACACCGCATTCCAACTTTCAACCCATTCCGAGAACATTTTTCTGGCCACTTATAAAATAATATTTCGGACATGCCGCGGGCGCGTGCAAGTGTGTCTGGGCTCAGAACGGACAACGGACGGAACGAGGAGAAACCCGGATGGATGCAGGTTTCGAAAACATGATGATGCAATGCATATGATGATATGATGAAATGCAACACGCAAGCAAAAGACATGGCAACAACAGCGAATAACTGGACAACACCTGGCGCAACGGTCTCGGGGCGTCACAACACTCCACCACTACGAGAGGATCTCGTCCCGAGATCTAGAATGGCACCAGAGGGGAAAACGGAAGAGAAAGAGAAGAGGTAAAACTAAGTTGCTTCTTTGACAAACGAGTGAGACCAAAGAACCTTGAAAAGGTTAAGCCATTTCGAGAAAAGAATACAACGAAGGTGAACAAAGTCGAAAACACTCCGTTAGAAAAAAGGACAAAGAACATCACAAAAAAAAAACCTTGAGGTTGGAGGGCAAGATATATATTGAAACCACTCCGGTTAAGTCAAGATAGAGAAGGATTAAGAATGATATAATTTGGACAGCACTCCGACTGAAAATGGAAGGAATTAACAAGAACTTGACAAGATGAGAGGATACTTGATGAAAACACGACACACTGCCTCCGGAACTATTGAATGAATGGAACAAGGGGTAAGAAAGATTTCAGACGGCACTCCGGTTGAGAAGGAAGCCAAAAACTTGACAGAATGGGAAGAACTTGAGAAGAGGGCATGACACTCCGGTTAAATGGATAAACACGACAAGAACATGATCTTTGAAAAAAACGAGATGATGGTTGAATATAGCAACAATACCATGCCTCCGGAACGAATGTAAGAATGGAATCAAAAGAACGGAGAGGAAAGCAACATCTTCTACCTCAAATGAGCTTGAAAAGCATCTTTAGGAGAAGGGTCGAACGGAGTTGTTGGAAATCCAACAACGAAAAGAATAAGCTTGATATGGTCTTATGGAATACATCTAAAAAATTATGAGGTGACAACCTGCCACTCACGGGAAGAAGAATTGGATTGGCATGAACAAGGAGACGAGAAGCTTATTTCACCGGGAGGATAAATGATGAACTTGGATCATTGATAAACACCATAAGAGCAACAATCCTTAAAGGAAAGCTTTAGGAGAAATATAACCCAAGATAACTCCAACGAACAGTTTGATGGATTTAAAATACCTCATTCTTAACAACATGTGATTCGTGAAACATGAACTCAAATTATCAAGAATGACATAATACCACCTCCAATAATATAGAAGAAAGAATTGCACTCCGGATTACAATATGAAGAAAGCTCGAGCTTCTTAGAAAACAATCTCGATGAAAAAGTTGGAGAAGGAATTAAATCCTTGATGGACCATTATGTACAACCTTCATGAAGAACTCCAGTAGCAAAAGAAATGATCAAACGGAAGGAAAGAGAGGTCGAAAAACACAAGGTGAAAGCTTGTAATGCTTTAGATGTATCTCTGAGATGATATAATTGCGAGAGCTTGGAACTCCGGAAAAGAAAGATGAGCTATTGAAACCAAGAATTTTATGAGCCTCCAGAATAGGGAATTGAGTTCACTCGATGAAACAAGAATAAGAATTACATTATGCGTATCCTTCACCAATTTAATTGATGAGAAGCAACGGATTTGGCATACTACTTATTCTCGTAGAAAAGATTAAGGGAGATATAGCACCAACTTGAGAAGGTATTGATGGAACCACCTGTGGGATTGAAACAACGAATAAATTGATATGATAAACAAGGAAGAGAAATCTTGAACGAACCACCATAGGAATTGAAAATGATCGAAGTAGGGGTGAATCACAGGTAAGAATTAGCAAATGAATGAAGGTGCTTGAGACAAACTAGATACATGAGAACGAAGGGATCACGAACTGAATAGAGAATATTTGAATGATGCACCAGTAAAATTGGAGAAAAAGAACTGAGAGCTGCAATGAATAATATTTGAAAAGATGGCCTCCGAAAAATCAAAATGAAAAGACTCCTGAATTGCACTGGATAGGTGAAAAGAATTCTCACAATCAAACAATTATGAGGGGATGGCCAAGAATGGTGCAAGATATGGAGAAAAACTCTTCTTCGGTCTTCAAATGATGAGAATGGCAACAAGAAGCACCACCAAGAATTATTGAGGCACACCAGAATGAAGAATGGAAAAGTTGAGCCAACGATTAAAAGAATTAGAAAGATCATGGACAAGGGCATTTGACTGATGAAAAATTCATTCTTACGTCAAACTTGGAAAAAGAATTTGAGAGTAACGCCGTGAAAATTAGAAGAGTAAGGTAAGATCCTGGGAAAGACCTGTGGGTTAGGGCCCACTCAAAAGATACACTGTTGAACGATTTGAAAGAGAGGTTGCACCGGTTGAATTAAATGACTTGAACGAGATAACAACCTCGAAAGATCTTGAATGAACGCAGAGTGGAAAACACGAATCTTCAAGATATCTTGAGCACTCCGGAACAATTGAATAGCGAGAACTGACTGAATATGAGGTGCACCGGCATGAGAAGTTATTTGAAACGAGGGAAATATATGGTCAACAAGGCTTGAATTGGTTCCACCGGAGAAGAAAAAGGAACGAAGAATGATGAACTTGAAGCTCCGTTAGGATCTTCATGAGAATCACCGGATAACAATATTGACGGAAAAGGATGGAGAGACTTCACAAGAATAAAAGGATACTTGATAAAGAAATCTTAGTCCTTCGAGAAAAGGGTGGGTGGGCGGGAAAACAAAGGCAAGCTTGGGGCGGATGAGATGAACACCGTTGAAAAGAACTGATAATTGATCTTGCGGATGTTCAAAACGATCGGATTCACTTGAAGAGAAACACGCCGGTTGAAAGGCGTGATATGACACACTCGATTATCGAGAAGGATTAGTATCCACATAGGAATATGAGAACACCATTTGGGGAAGGTATGGAATCAACATTTGACTTCGAAGCAACTCGAATACCACAACTCAAAACAAAACAAAGTATTGGCTTGCCGAATAAGCCGGAACAAACATATGATAGAGATTTCGTCCGAAGTTTTCGTGGTGGGGCCTACACGGGCTCGATCGTACAGCACCGTCATGTACAAGGCAGTGCACATGACATACGAAGCATCCCCGAGTCGGCATAGCCAAGGACTCTTTAAGACACAACGAGACCACTGTACAACCGACCGTGAATAGGCGAACCACTAGACGTCAAACCCCAATTTCATATCATACATTTGTCGGAAAGATATCCTAAGAGCTACTTGAATTCCCACCTATGAAACTCCCGAACCTTTCCGGTTATGCAATCAGGTGTTGGGGATACAGGGGAAGCATAATATCTCACCCAAATCTAGCAAATCCTACATCCAGCTGTATCCATCCTTCAACACATAACCAAGAAACCTTCGGAAATCGTCTACCTCAACCTTCGAAAAGCATCCGTTATATGAGTTATGGCAATACTCCTGAACTCCCGCCCCTGTACTGGGTGGCGTCGAGGTTATCTCACCAACAACTGCATAAAAGAGATTTTCGATGTCGGCGTACTAAACTCAGGTATTCCAGAACTGCAACAATAAAATTATGACGACAACACCTCGGAGCTCAACTCCCCGGGACACTGCCACAAAACCCCTGACAGGAGGCACCAAGACAATGTTCTCGTCACAAAACCATCAGAACGATTCCCAGATACCCGCGTGATCCTAAATTTTTTTTAGTGAAATTTGAGAAGAGAAGAGTCAAAACTCTAAGTTATGATGCCTTACCAGAGCGATGAGGAGACTGGGAAGTAAAAAGAATTCCTAAACTCTCCGATATATAATTCCTAAATGACTCAAAAAAAATTCTAGACACAAACTCGGCTGCTAAAAACGATCAAGCAGTGGGGGCTCCTAAGGTCGGGGAAGGCTCTGATACCAACTTGTAACGCCCTCGATGCGGCTATATCTCCCACGTGTCGAAGCACGACTTAGAGGCATAACCGCATTGAAAGCAATGTCGCAAGTGAGGTAATCTTCACACAACCCATGTAATACATAAGGAAAAGAGATACATAGTTGGCTTACAATCGCCACTTCACACAAATACAAGAATAAAGCATTACATCACCCAAATACAATCAAGGTCTGACTAAGGGACCAAAATAAAAGAAGAACCCCAAATGCGACAGGGTCCCCGATCGACCCCAACTGGGCTCCACAACTGATCAACTAGAACGAAACAACACAAAGGACAAGATCTTCATCGAGCTCCTCCTTGAGCTTGGTTGCGTCATCTGCTCGGTAACATCGGCACCTGCAAGCTGGTTTTGGAAGTATCTATGAGCCATGGGGACTCAGCAATCTCGCACCCTCGCGATCAAGACTATTTAAGCTTATTGGTAAGGTAAAGGTATGAGGTGGAGCTGCAGCAAGCGACTAGCATATATGGTGGCTAACATACGCAAATGAGAGCGAGAAGAGAAGGCAAAGCACGTTCGAGAAATCTATGATCAAGAAGTGATCCTAGAACAACCTACGTCAAGCATAACTCCAACACCGTGTTCACTTCCCGGACTCCGCCGAGAAGAGACCATCACGGTTACACACGCGGTTGATGTATTTTAATTAAGGTCAACTTCAGGTTTTCTACAACCGAAGTTTAAAAATTCCCATCTGCCCATAATCGCGGGCATGGCTTTCGAAAGTTCAAATCCCTGCTGGGGTGTCCCAACTTAGCCCATGACAAGCTCTCACGGTTAACAAAGGAATAGACCTTCTCCCGAGACATTCCGATCAGACTCGGTATCCCGGTTCTACAAGACGCTTCAACAAGTTAAAACTAAACCAGCAAGACCGCCTGAATGTGCCGACAAATCCCGATAGGAGCTGCACATATCTCGTTCTCAGGGCACACTCAGATGAGACATCCTACAAGTAAAACCAAACCTTAAGTTGCCCCGAGGTGGCCCCGCAGTCTGCTCGGTCGGACCAACACTCAGAGGAGCACTGGCCCCGGGGGGGGGGGGGGGGGGTTAAAATAATGATAACCCTTGGGCGCGCGACCCCCAAGGGAAAAGAAAAGGCTAGGTGGCGAATGGTAAAACCAATGTTGGGCATTGCTGGCGGTGTACGGGGTGGCAGTGAGGTAGAGTACGAGAGGCTCGAGAGGCCGTGGCGCCACCATCACCATGGGGCTGGTGAGGTATTTCTTGAGGTTTTGGAAGGCCCGGTCGGCCTTCGGGATCCACTCGAAGGGGCCTTTCTTCTTCATGAGCTTAAAGAAGGGTAAGGCGCGCTTGCCTAGCTTAGAGATGAAATGCCCTAATGCGGTCACCCGTCCTGCCAGCTTTTGCATCTCCTTGAGGGTTTGTGGTGGGCTCATGTCTTCGATGGCCTTGATCTTCTCCGGGTTCGCCTCGATCCCTCTATGGGATACGAGAAACCCCAGCAGCTTGCCAGAGGGGACGCCAAACACGCACTTCTCCAGGTTAAGCCTCAAGTTCACCCGGCACAAACTCTCAAAGGTCTCCTCCAAGTCTTGAATCAACGTCCTCGCCTCGCGAGATTTGACCACTATGTCATCAACGTGGGCCTCTGTGTTCCTGCCGAGCTACCGCCCCAAGGCGATGTGCATCAGCCGCTGAAAGGTTGCGCCCGCGTTGCGAAGGCCGAATGGAATGCAGGTGTAGCAGTACACCCCACATGGTGTCAAGAACTCCGTCTTATCCACATCCTCCACCGCCATCTTGATCTGATGGTATCCAGAGAATGAATCCAGGAAACATAACAAATCGCACTCGGCGGTGGAGTCGACGATCTGATCGATGCGCGGAAGGGGAACCGATCTTGGGGGCAGGCTTTGTTGAGGTTGGTGAAGTCGATGCACATCCGTTCCTTCCCACCTTTCTTCGGTACTACGACGGGGTTCGCCAGCCATTCGGGGTATCGAACTTCTCGGATGGTACCTGCCGCCTCCAGCTTGCGTGTCTCTTGGACGATGAAGGCCTGCTTCTCAGTGGACTGCCGTCTCGCTCGCTGCTTCACGGGCGTACGTTGGGGCACACCATTAGATGATGCTGGATTACCTCTCTCGGGACCCCTACCGAAAAATACTAAAAAATATTATAAAGTGCAGCCGGATAGATCCAATCTATTCTTGAAATAGACAACTCGCACACACTCCCTTTCCAAAAAAAATCAAAACACCAACAACTACAGTTAGATTTATTAGATTTGTTGCTAAAATATCGGTATTAAGCCCGAAACTGCCAGTGGATGGCCAGTGAGCTAAAAAAACGAAAGAATGGGTTAAATTTTTCATATGCTAGGCTCCCACGCAAATATCTCCTTGTTCGCGCGCAAAAACCTCACCAAAGCTTCTTCTTGTCCCGGGTCAAAGCCGGTTCCTATGGTGAAGGTGGCTCCTAAAGACCCGTCCTCGTTGCCCGGCACCTGCTTGGTCTCCGCCTTGTCTTGGGTGAACAGTCGCCTCTTCTTGGTGGGCGTGGTCTCCTATGCCTCGGGCGCACCGGTGCCGTCTGGCTGTGTCGCTGCCGTGGTCTTGAAGGCGAGCCTGAGCACCGTCACGGCCTCCTTAGTGTCCCCCTTGATGGTGAGGACGCCCTTGCTCCCTGGCATCTTCATGAGGTTGTAGGCCAGGTGAGTCGCCAACATAAACTGAGCGAGAGCCGGGTACCTGAGGATGGCGTTGTATGGGAGACTGATGCGAGTGATGTCAAAGTCCACCAGCTCGGTGCGATAGTTGTCTCGCATGCAAAGGTGACAGGGAGGCGAATCTGCCCCAGAGAGTGGGCAGCTCCACCACCTACTCCCATGAAGGGCTTGCTGAGGCCGAGCCACTCGAGCGGCACATGAAGAAGGCTGAAGGCTTCTACGGAGAGCAAGTTGAGGCCGGCGCCGCCGTTGACGAGGGTCTTGGTGACGGCCACATTGCAGATGGTGTGCGTGCAGAGCATCGGGAGCATCCCGGAGCCGGCGGTGGACTCAGGGTGGTCTTCCGAGCTGAAGGTGAGGTCGGCCTCCGGCGCGGCCCAACCCGGCGGAGCCTTCGGGCGCCTGGTGGCTGCCCCAATATGACGCAAGAAAGGTTTGACGTGGCGATCTGAAGGTGGTCCTTGAGAGCCACCCAGAAGTGCCGCGACTGCGTGGTGCGCCGGCACCGCATAGCGCGCGGTGAAGAGGTCGCGGAGTTCCCCCCAGGATGCCACTGTGGATCCCGGGAGGTTGAGCAGCCAGGCGCGCGGCTCGCCGGCAAGGGCCATGGGGAACAAGTTGGCCATGATCTTGTCGTCACCCCTGGCTTCGAGGACGGCCTCCTCGCACGCCAGCAGGAACGGCGCCGGGTCTGCCGCACCGTCGTAACACGACGGCATCTCCGGCTTGAACTTGGTTGGCCACTACACTCGGCGCAGGGCTAGGGCCAGGGCTCGGTACCCAGACTCCCTGTTGCTGGTGTCAGTCGCAGAGGTGGGTGGCAGGGCACCTGCCATGGGAGCGAAGTGCGATGGCGCGGGGCGCAGGTTGGTGGAGAGGAGCCCCGGTGCACCCCTACCTGGCGCGCCAAATGTCGGATGTGGGGTTCCGGCTAACCCTTAAGGTTCGAACACTGGGTGCGCGTGAAGTCTTTCCCTCCTACCGATCTACGCTCTAGCTCGCTAAGATCTTGCGGACGAACTCGACGAACTCACAACACAGAAAGACTCGGGGTTTATACTGGTTCGGGCCACCGTTTTGGTGTAATACCCTACTGCAGTGTGGTGGTGGTGGATTGCCTCTTGGGCTGATCATGAACAATACAAGGGGAAGAACAACCTCCTGAGGTTGAGGTGTTCTTGTGCTTTCGGACTTGTGTGTATATCTGGGTCCGATCCATCTCCCCTCCCTACTATGGTGGCTAGCTCGACTTATACAGGCCCTGGTCCTCTTCCCAAATATTGAGCGGGAAGGGAGCCAACAATGGCGGGCTAATTTGAAGGGGGACAACTAGTACAAGCTATCCTAACAAAAGGTAGTCTGCGCCTGTGAAAGGCTCTGGTGGTGATGCCGTCTTGGGCTCCATGATGACCTCCATTTTGCCGTCCTTCTAGTCTTGGTCTTGTTGCATCAAAATGGCAACCTTTGCCTGATGCCTCGGTACTCTGCAGCTGCGCTTGCCCCCTTTGCACCAAAGAGGAAACAAGGACACTGCGCGCGCTGGCGCCCGCCTGGCGCCCGCCTGGTGTCGATTGTCATGGCTCACGTCACGAGAGCCTCATGAGGTTTTGCCCCGCCTTGATATCTCCGCTCCTCGTGAGCCTGCCTGGCTCGGCAACTCCAAAGGAGGTCTTGCATCGTCCGCCTCGTGAGGCTTGGACCCTCGCGAGGGTCTTGGGTGCCTTGTTGACGAAGATGGGCCGTACGGCCTGCAGGCTCCGCCACGCCGCGGGCTGCAGGCAGGCAAGTCTGGGGACCCCCATTCCCAAAACACCGACAAAAACCACCGCCCGCCTCTCCTATTCCAATCCAGAACCAGCTCCGCTCCGCTCCCGTTCTAATCCAAAACCAACGCCGCTCCTCTCCTCTTCCGTTCAAAAACCACCATCGGCAAGTGAAGGTGCTGTGGAGAAGTAGATCGATGGAGGAATACAACCAATACGTGAGGATCGCAGACGGCGACCCTATGAAGCTAGCTAGGATGTTGGAGATACAATCTTGGTTTGACAGCAAGGACCAACTAGCGGCGACGGTGACATCCATGGCCAAATATTTGCAACATACTGAAAAGGCGGCGATACTCCCGGAGGGACTCGCGCGGGAGTACATAGAGCCGCTCCTCTGGGCCATGGAGCAAACAGATTCACCTAATCCGATCATGAGGCAGCGGTGGTGGGAGTATCGATCCCAGATTGAGCATCCACCAGAGATTGAAGGATTGAGCATCTACAGGGTGCCGTTTGTGAGGGTGTCGTGCCAGAGCAAGCCGCTGGAGTCTTCGTCGACTGAACCAAACTGCAAGAGATGGAAAGCAGTTGGCCCGACAATGCTTCCCCGCCATCCTCTCGCTCACTGTTCACATCGTCTCACGGGGCGGTTGTCTGCCGCCGAGGAATAGGAGGGGGCTGCCCCCCAACCCAATAGTCGGGAAGGATGTGAATTGTCAGGAGGAGCTTAGGTTTGTCAGTATTTGCAGGTTGTGAATTGTGTTTTGTGTTGTGTATTTTGAGAGTACTTTCAGATATGAATGTCTTTTGAATTTCAGATTTGCAGTATTGAGCATATGGAGTATTTTATGAATTCCAGAGATCTATTTTTAGCACTTAAAATGTGGTTTCATACAGAAGTGCAGACAATGTGATTCTCAGAGAAGAAACTGCAAGTTTCAGTTTCAGATAAGAAACTGCAAGTTTCAGAGGCAGAGCATTTATATTAACTCGCCCTTTTCAAACAGGGATACCATCATGTTGGAAGTTTTATTCATGGTCGAAAGTGGAACTACCAGCCAGTTAACATCATGCTGATCAACATTCATGCATCGCACATCTTCATATGATGCACAGTCAAAAAGATATGCTATTTTCAAAATGCCCACACAATGTCGAGTGTGCGAAAAACAGAGAAAACGAGGGACGAAGTTTTGGCAAGTGTTGGACGTGGTGTGCATAGGTGGCAATGGGGACCCACATGTTAATAATGGCAGAGGAAAAAATTTGGAGATATTTTCAATGCATCAGGTGGAATCAAACCCGGTTGGTACAACGGTCGGGTAGTGTCACTTGGCCACTAGGCTAGTTCAGTAGTTTCGGTAGAAATAAGGCACGACATCTACTATGCCTTCGCCGGCTCCGGTGGTTCGTTCTCGTCCTTCGCCTTTTGATAACCCACAAGTATAGGGGATCAACTGTAGCCTCTTTCGATAAGTAAGAGTATCGAACCCAACGAGGAGCTAAAGGTAGAACAAATATTCCCTCAAGTTCTATTGACCACCGATACAACTCTATGCACACTTAATGTTCGCTTTACCTAGAACAAGTATGAAACTACAAGTACTTTGTAGGTGTAATGGGATAGGTTTGCAAGAATATAAAGAGCACGTAAATAAAAACTAGGGGCTGTTTTAGGTAAAGAAGCAATAAAGTTAGTATAGCGAGTGTGGAAAAGTGGTGGTAAGGAGTTGCGAAATTGTCCCTAAGCAATTGACTACGTAAGTAGACCGATAGCAAGTTTTATGTGGGAGAGGCCACTGCTAGCATGTCATTCCCGACTTGGAATTATATGAACTTATGATTGGAACTATTAGCAAGCATCCGCAACTACTAACATTCATTAAGGTAAAACCCAACCATAACATTAAGATATATTGGTCCCCCTTCAATCCTGTATGCATCAATTTCTATGCTAGGTTGAAGCTTCTGTCACTCTTGCCCTCCAATACATAGTCCTATCAACATACAACTAACCCTATGGTGTGATCCACGTGCGCTCTCATATGATGGGCACCAAAGGACAACAACATAACCACAAGCAAATTAAACCAATCATAGCAATTCACCAATTACCGATAGGATAACGAAAATCTACTCAGACATCATAGGATGGCAACACATCATTGGATAATAACATGAAGCATATAGCACCATGTTCAAGTAGAGGGTACAACGGGTTGCGGAAGAGTGGACCACTATTGATAGATGGGGGAAGGTGATGAAGATGTTGGTGAAGATGACAGAGGTGTTGGTGTAGATCGCCGTCACACGATGATGGCCCCAACAGCGTTCTGACGCCACCGGGAGAGAGGGGGAGAGGGCCCCCCTTCTTCTTCTTCTTCCTTGACCTTCTCCCTAGATGGGAGAAGGATTTCCCCTCTGGTCCATGGCTTCCATGGTGGCGGAGGGGCGAGATCCCCTCCAAGATTTGATATGTCTCTCTGTCTCCCTCTGTTTCCGCCTTTCAGAATCTGGACTTTTATCGTTTCTTATATTCCCGGAGATCCATAAATCCGATTGGGCTAAAATTTTAACATGATTTGTATCCGGATATTGGCTTTCTTGCGGCGAAAGAAGGGCACCAACCGCCTTACGGGGTGGCCATGAGGGTCAGGGGCGCGCCCACCCCCTGGGGCGGCGGAGGGGCGTTGATTCTTCTTCCCAAAAATCACACATATTCCAAAAAAATCTCCGTAAGTTTTTATCCTGTTTGGACTCCATTTGATACGGATTTTCTACAAAACAAAAAACATGCAACAAACAGGAACTGGCACTGGGCACTGGATCAATATGTTAGTCCCAAAAATAGTATAAAAAGTTGCCAAAAGTATATAAAAGTTGTGGAATATTGGCATGGAACAATAAAAAATTATAGATACGATGGAGACGTATCAGCATCCCCAAGCTTAATTCCTGCTCGTCCTCTAGTAGGTAAATGATAAAAAAGATAATTTCTGATGTGGAATGCTACCTAGCATAATCTTGATCATGTAATCTAATCATGGCATGAATATTAAGACACGAGTGATTCTAAGCATTAGTCTATCATTTGACATTAAGACAATAATACTTCAAGCATACTAATAAAGCAATCATGTCTTTTCAAAATAACATCGCCAAAGAAAGTTATCCCTACAAAATCATATGGTCTGGCTATGCTCCATCTTCACCACAAAAGCATTCAAATCATGCACAACCCCGATGACAAGCCAAGCAATTGTTTCATACTTTTGATGTTCTCAAACCTTTTCAACTTTCATGCAATACATGAGCGTGCGCCATTGATATAGCACTATAGGTGGAATTGAATATGATGATGGAGGTTGTGCGGAGAAGACAAAAAGGGAGAAATTATCACATCGATGCGGCTAATCAACGGGCTATGGAGATGCCCATCAATTGATGTCAATGCGAGGAGTAGGGATTGCAATGCAACAGATGCACTAGAGCTATAAGTGTATGAAAGCTCAAACTGAAACTAAGTGGGTGTGCATCCAACTTGCTTGCTCATGAAGACCTAGGGCACTTCAGGAAGCCCATCATTAGAATATACAAGCAAAGTTCTATAAATAAAATTCCCACTAGTATATGAAAGTGATAACTAGAGAGACTCTCTATATGAAGAACATGGTGCTACGCTGAAGCACAAGTGTGGTAAAAGGATAGTAACATTTTCCCTTCTCTCTTTTCTCTCATTTTTTATTTTTTATTTTTTTCTTTTTTTCCTTTTTTTGTAGGCTTCTTTGGCCTCTCAATCTTTTTTTGGGGGGGGGGCTTCTCTGGCCACTTTTATTTTGATAACCTCACATGGGACAATGTTCTAATAATGATGATCATCACACTTTTATTTACATACAACTCAATATTACAGCTCGATACTAGAACAAAGATATGACTCTATATGAATGCCTCCGGCGGTGTACCGGGATGTGCAATGATCTAGTGTAGAAATGACATCAAAAAACGGACAAGCCATGAAAACATCATGCTAGCTATCTTACGATCATGCAAAGCAATATGACAATGATGCTCAAGTCATGTATATGAAGATGATGGAAGTTGCATGGCAATATATCTCGGAATGACTATGGAAATACCATGATAGGTAGGTATGGTGGCTGTTTTGATGAAGATATAAGGAGGCTTATGTGTGATAGAGCGTATCATATCACGGGGTTTGGATGCACCAACGAAGTTTGCACCAACTCTCGAGGTTAGAAAGGGCAATGCACGGTACCGAAGAGGCTAGCAATGATGGAAGGGTGAGAGTGTGTATAATCCATGGACTCAACATTAGTCATAAAGAACTCATATACTTATTCAATAGTCTATTACTCACTGAAAGAAAGTACTACGCGTATGATCCTAGGGGGGTAGATTGGTAGGAAAATACCATCACTCGTCCCCGACCGCCACTCATAAGGAAGATAATCAATAAATACCTCATGCTCCAACTTCGTTACATAACGGTTCACCATACGTGCATGCTACGGGAATCACAAACTTCAACACAAGTATTTCTACAATCCACAACTACCCACTAGCATGACTCTAATATCACCACCTTTATATCACAAAACTATTGCAAGCAATCAAACATATCATATTCAGTGATCTACAAGTCTTATGTAGGATTTTTATGACTAACCATGTGAATGACCAATTCCTGTCATCTCTCTAAATAGATATAAGTGAAGCAAAAGAGTTTATTTATTTATACAAAAGATATGCCCACGCTCTAACAAATATAAGTGAATCAAAAGAGCATTCTACAAATGGCGGTTTTCTATGTGAAGAGAAACAGGCAATCCAAACTTCAAATGATATAAGTGAAGCACACGAAGCATTCTATAAAGCCATACTCAAAAGATATAAGTGAAGTGCAATGAGCATTCTATAAAATCAACCATGGACTATCTCATACAAGCATGGTGCATCGAAGAAAAGCGAAAACTAAATGCAAAAGTCGCTCCAAGATTTGCACATATCACATGAACAAAACGAAACCGAAAACATACCGATTCTTGTTGAAGAAAGATGGGATGCCTTCCAGGGCATCCCCAAGCTTAGACGCTTGAGTCTTCTTGAATATTTACTTGGGTGCCTTGGGAATCCCCAAGATTGAGCTCTTGCCTCTCCTCCTTCTCCTCAAATCGAGACCTCCTCAATCTTTGATCACTTCATCCACACAAAACTCAACAGAAAGCTCGGTAAGATCCGTTAGTATAATAAAGCAAATCACTACTCTAAGTACTATTGCAAACCAGTTCATATTTTGTTTTTGCATTTTAGATACTTTTATATAACTTTTCCATGGCTTAATCCACTGATAGAAATCGATAGTTTCATCAAACTATGCATGAAAAACAAAATCTGTCTTAAACAGGACAGTCTGTAATAATCTGAACATTCACCATACTTCTAGTACTCCAAAAATTCTGAAAAAATTAGGAAAAATAACAATTTGTATAGAAAGCCAGTGCAAAAGGTTTCAGAACTGTTTGACGTTCCAGTAAAAATGTAAAATCATGCACTACAACCAAAGTTTCTGTTTTGCACCGCACGAACCAACAAGCAATGTAAATATCCTAAAGGAAAATCTTGGCACATTATTTTTATGATACAATGGATTTGTACAAGGGGATAATTATTTTTGTTGAAAAGTTTCTGTAATCAAGGGTCACAAAGTTTCCATGGGCATGAACAAATTTCAAGGCTAGCTCCCACTTTAACAATGCTCGCCTTTCTTACTTTCGCTTTTCTTTTTGAAAAAGTTTTAGGTTCCCTATTTATTTTTATTTTGTTTTTAAACTTTATAAAATAACACAACAGAAATAAATGACTCTGTAAAACTTCCGGGATGTCTCCCTTGCAGCGCTTTCTTTAAAGCCATTAAGCTAGGCATATAGTGCTCAAGTAATGGATCCACCCAGATCCCAAGGTATATCAAAGCTAATTTTAATTAACAATGATTTGTGATTTAGTAGTGAGCACAAAGTAACATATATCATGCAACAAATAAGTCTAACTCTCTTCCTATGCATCGGCATGTCATAAAAAACAATTCATGCAAACATAGTAAATGCCAATGCATAGTATAAATAGTTTCTTGCAATTTTATCATATTGGAAACATGGAGAGGCGGAGATGTAGTTCCTCTCTCATAATAATTGCAAGTAGGAGCAGCAAGCACATGCATATTATATCTATCAAAATCATCATGTGTAGTAGTAAAATGCAACCCATCAATATAATCCTTAATAAGGGCAAACTTCTCCGATATAGTGTAGTCGGGAGAATTCAAAAAGATAATAGGACTATCATGCGTGGGTGCAATAGCAACAATTTCATGTTCAACATAGGGAACTATAGCAAGTTCATCTCCATAAGAATAATTCATATTGGCATCTTGGCCACAAGCATAGCAAGCATCATCCAAAAGGGATATTTCAGAAGAATCAACAGGATCATAACAATCATCATAGCATTCATCCTTTGGTAAATTCGAAGGGAAATTAAACAGTGTATGGGATAAAGAGTTACTCTCATTAGATGGTGGGAATGGGTGATCAATACGCTCTTCCTCGTTTTGTTCTTCGCTCTCCTCCTCATCTTTCTCATCCAATGAGCTCACAATGTCATCAATTTCTTCTTCCATAGACCAAGGAGTCCTCAATATAAGGTTTAATATAAGGATTAGAAGCATAATTATCATAGCAATATTTAAGTATGGCCAAATTTTCAGATTTGTAGAGGGTAGTATCACACTCTTCAAGAAGCAATTTCACAAGTACCCCTAAAAGCAACAAATTCTTCAATTTGTTGAACATCATAGTAATTATAAACACCCTTAGTTTACGAAGATACGATTCCATTATCACTAAACTCACATTGGTAAGGAAGGTGTTTCTTAGGGTCTGTCGGGTGGTAGGTGCGACATATGCCAACGGGTGGCCTATCATTGTGGGAGCCAGCAAGACGTCGCCGGTGCCTGGAAGCGGGATGAGGCGAAGACATGCACGCCGGTGAATCTTACCCAGCTTCGGGGCTCTCCGAGGAGATAACACCCCTACTGCTGCTCTGCGGGGTCTCTGCATGATCACTAGATGAACGAGTGGCTACAAGATGCTCCTTGAGCTGTTTGGTGAGAAGAAGAAGAAAGGCACGGCTAGCTCTCCTCTCCTCTCTCTGTGGTGTCTAAAACTAGCGTAGGTCAACCCTTTGCATGGGTGCCCCGGGGGGTTTATATAGGCCCACCCCCTGGGGGTACAATGGTAATCCGGCTGGGCGTGGGCCCTAGCCATCTGTGTCTACACTCGCCGGCTTCTGCGCCGGCTGCTGGGGCCCGCCGGCTAGTGGGTCCCGCCGGCTGCCGGCTCCTTGGTCGACAGGCAGGCCCCACTGTCAAGGGCCTTCTCGGTGGCTGGTCACTGTTGCCTCAAACCTGGTGATGAGGGCTTCGCCGAGGTAAGCGTGGCTACAGTGCCGCCGCCCGGCGGGCGATCGCTGTAGCCACGCCTCGTCTTGTCCCCTTAATGGGGCGTCTCCTTCGAGGGAGGAAGCAAGCCAGCTGTGGGGAGCCGGCCCCGTCTTGGGCCGACTAGGGGAGGCCTGGCCGCCTTCGGGTGTCTCTCTGCCTGAAGGGGCCCACCGCCCATGGGCCGCGCTGACAGCCCGTCGTGGGTGGCATCAGGGTCAACATGGCAATAGTGCCGCGTCGGACGGGTACTGGCCACCCCGTACGGTGCACTGTGCCAGGCGTGCTCCGGGATTCGAGGGTGACAGGATTTACTGTAGCCACTCCCCGTCACATCGCCGTTATGTGGATGCGGACTTCGAGGGTATGATCTTGACCTCTTTGTGGGAGTCGGCTTCTTGGAGCCGGCCCTCCCGCGGCTTTCTTCATGAGGACTAAAGCCGGGCCGCCTTCCGATAGTCGCCCTGGGAGACAGCCGGCAAGGGGAAGGCGGCCCCACGTCTTGGATTCTTGAGGGCCGGATCGGCTCGTAATTTTTTCAGAAGGGCCAGGGGGAGCCGGCTAGGCTGCCCGTGGTCATTTACTCCGACAGTAGTCCCCGAAGCTGATCGAGCTTCGAGGCTGACAAAGGGACGAGAAGCTTGGTCAGCTTCCTATCTTGAGGAGCCGGCTTTGCTTATGCGCGCCATCTTCGGAAAGCTCCGTTTCTTGTAGGCGGGAACGTGGGTCGTCCTGCGAGCTGACCGCACGCCATCTCGCGGGCCATGTGGCAAGGAAAACCTGCCAACGCACACGCGCGATGGGACGCTGCCGCAGGCCCGGGCCCGTCACTCCTAGGCCTCGGCCCGAGCGCGGATCTTCTGTGGCCCACAATGGACCGCTCGCCTTCCCGCGGCGGTTTTATTATGCCATTAGGGCGCAATAATCGCGGGACGTGGGGGAGTGGGCGCAGTTGATCCCATGTTCCCCCACACCACGCCTCCTTGGCTCCGCCGCGGGGGTCTATAAGTAGGGGGAGGAGAGGGAGCGGCAGAGGCTCACACGCTCTCCCTCGCTCCGCCCCTTCTCACCTTCCTTCTTCTTCCCTTCGCCGCTGCAGCGACCCATTGCCGCGCCGCTCCACCGTCGCATCGCCTTGTTCCTCGCCGCGTCGCTCCCATGGCATTGTCGAGCTTGTGGGATGGCTCCAACGTCCACGAGGACCACGTTGAGTTCCTCCGCCGGACGCGGTGTCTGCCGGGCGAGAACTACATGCGGGTTCGTCATGCGCTGGCGAGGGAGATTTCGCCGGCACCGGAGGAGGGCAAGCGGGTAATCTTCCGCTCGCACTGCCTGCGCGGCTTCGGCCTCCCGGCGAGCGGATTCCTTCGCGCTTTTCTTGAATTTTACCACCTCCAGCCGCATCACCTCACGCCCAACGCGGTGATGCTGCTGTCGGCTTTCGTCACCCTGTGCGAGGGCTTTCTTGGGGTTCTCCCCACTCTCGAGCTTTGGGGAGAATTCTTCCAAAGCAAGCTCGACACCATTGTCGCGGGCATGCCCGCCCCCTGTGGATCCTTCATTGCCATGAGGCGGACGGGCGAGAACAATCCGTTCCCTCCCATCCCGCTAATCCAGTCGGTGAAGCTCTGGCAGAAGTCCTATTTTTACGTGAAGAACGTCACCCAGCAAGGCGACTTCGTCAACCTGCCGGCTTACGTAGTCGGCCCGCCGGCTGGGAGGCAACCCTCGTGGAGCTACCGGGCCAGGTCATTGTCTCAGGCCGGGAACGCAGCCGTCTCCCACCTCCGGGTGATGATCCAGTCGGAGGGCCTGACCGGAGCCGACCTGGTGGCCGCCTTCATGGAGCGCCGAGTACTTCCGCTCCAAGGCTGGCCTCACATGATTTGCCTGATGAGCGGCCGCTTCGACCCGTGCCGGCTGAGCACCAGGGAGATGCCTCATGCCGAGGTGTCTTACATGGTGAACTACATCTCCAACTGCAAGCTCGCCGAGGATTGGCGGTACGGCAAGGGGCCGTATTCTCGCGCCAACCCTCCGCCTGCCGTAAGTTTTTCTTCTTTTCTTCCTTTTTGTAGCCGGCCTCGTGATGGCCGACTACTGATCAATTGGTTTGTCCTTAGCAGAACCCTCTTCTTCCGCCGACGGCCGGGGCCGCAGGGATAGAGCACCAGCTCCTCCCCGACCGCACGGTGGACGACGTTGATGATCTGGACCTGGGAGCGGCCGCCATGGAAGATGCCATCATGGGGGAAGGCGACGAGGCAGGCGGCGCGGGGCTCGGGGCCGACCTCGAGGACAGGGCGGACGATGACGAGGTCGAAGTCGTTCCGCACCGCCAGCCGGCGCTTGATCATCAAGGCGCGGGCCCGTCTGCCGCGCCGGCTGCCCGTGGAGGTGCGCAGAAACGTCGGGCCGTGTCGACCTACTTCGGCAGCCGGCCGAAGAAATCCAAGGGTTCCACGGCGGCGACCAAGCGGGATGAGGCGGCCGCGAAGGCAGCCCGCTTCTGCAAGGCGGTGAAACAGCTGCAAGCGATCTCGGCGTAAGCGTTAAATGTCTTGTATTTTTTGTTGTCCTCTTCGATTGAGGTTCTTCTAAATCTCTCTTTGATCGGCGGGCAGGGCACCGCTTTCCCTCGAGCGAGGCCCTGGCGGCTCCATAGTCGGGCCGACTGGAGGGTCCTCAGGCTCCCACCGCGTGGATCCCCGCGCCGACCTCATGGAGGCCACGGAGCGGAACGCACGGGAGGCGTGGGAGGAGCGGGAGGCGGCAGAGCGAAGGACCGCCCAGGTGGCGAAGGAGCAGGCCGACGTGGCGGCCAAGGCCCGGGCGGAGGCGGCAGCCACGGAGACGGAGGTGGAGGCCTCGCACAACCAGCCTCCGCAGCTCGTCGTTCCCCTCCGTGCCATGGTCCCCGACATCCCCGTGCCTCCGTCGGAGGAGGTCGACCAAGACCCGCCGGTGATGGAGAGGAGGAAGGACCACATGGTCTTCATGGAGCAGGCGCCACAGACGGCGCCGACTGGAGCGGGCCAAAGCGGCCAACCAGCTGCGGCGCCAGAGCAGCCAGCCGGGGGCGAGCCGGAGGCAGGGGCCGGCCTCAAGGTGCAGCCGGCATTTCGCCGGCGCGCAGGGGGAGCTACCTCCGTGCCGAGGCCGCACAGAGCTGCGGGCGTCAGCTAGACGGCGGAGGGCCTGGAGGCCGCCAGCGCCAGCACGTCCGAGTGGACGCCCAGCGAGGGGACGGCCGAGCTAAACACGACGGCCCAGGAGGTCCGGAACCGGCTTCAAGCCCAGGCCGCTTCGCTGCAGCGATATACCCAAGAGTTCCTCACGACGCGGGCCTTGGTTGTTTTGCTTTTTTGATTCCTTCCGTGGGGGCGCGTCAGCGCACCCACTGGGTGTAGTCCCCGAGTTCCGAGTCGGCTGCTGAGCAGGCGGCTTGGAACTTACTAGGTCCTGACAGCTATCTTAACCTTGCATCCTGTCTGATCTTCCAGGAATACCATAACCTCCGCGCTGCTGCCTTCAACTCCCAGGCTCAGGAGCTGGGCCGGAAAACCGAGGACCTGACCAACAGCCGGAGTGCGTGCTTTGTCTCGTTCATCTCCTATGGGGGCGCGTCAGCACACCCACTGGGTGTAGTCCCCGAGATTCGGGCCGACTGCTGAGCAGTCGGGTCAGATCTTCCCTGACGACTTCTTCCTTATTGATTTTTTCTTTGTCTTCATGCTTGCAGGAGCCAATGCCGACTTGAGGGGGCAGCTCAGCGGGGCCCAGGCCGCCCTTCGTGCCAAGGAAGCCGAGTACAACTGTCGGATTTCGGGTTTCGACAGACCCTTAAGGTTCGAACACTGGGGTGCGCGCGGAGATTACGCCTTCTACTTCTCCGTCTCGTAAAGATCTAGACTACCGAAAGAACAGCACAAGAGACACGGGGTTTATACTAGTTCGGGCCACCGTTGTGGTGTAATACCCTACTCCAATGTGTGGTGGGTGGATTGCCTCTAGGGGCTGGAGATGATGAACAATACAATGAAGAACAGCCTCGCGAGGGTCTGTTCTTGGATGGGGCGATGAACTGCTGGGAGGAGTTCAGCCACCTTTCTCTCTCTCTCTCTCTAGCCAATCGACCGAACCGACCCCCCCTTGCTATGTGGGTGGCTGGTCCTATTTATAGAGGCCCTGGTCCTCTTCCCAAATATTGAGCGGGAAGTGAGCCAACAATGGCGGGCTAATTTCAAGGGGGACAACAAGTATCAGCTATCCTGACAAAAGCAGTCTTCGCCCGCGCAAAGCTCTGGTGATGACGCCGTCTTGGGATCCACGGTGACCTCCGTCTCGTAGTCCTCCTGGTCTTGGTCTCGTTGCACCGAAATGGCAACCTTTGCTTGATGCCTCGGTACCCCGCGGCTGCGCTTGTCCCCTTTGCACTAAAGAGGAAAGGAGGACGCTGCGCGGGCTGGCACCCGCCTGGCGCCCCGAGTCGTCATTGCTCGTGTCACGGGCACCTCGCAAGGTACCCCGCCTTGATCTCTCCGCCTCCTCGCGAGCCAGCCTGATGAGGCCGTGCCTGAGGAAGGTCCGTGTCGTCCGCCCCGCGAGGCTTGGCCCCTCGCAAGGGTCTTGAGTCTTGCGTTGATGAAGACGGGCCGTGCTGGGCCTCCTTTGAGCCACGCTGCAGGCCGCAGGCAGGCAAGTCTGGGGACCCCCGTTCCCAGAACGCCGACAACAACGCCTTGGTCCTGGAGCGTGACCGCCTGGCCAAGAAGTTGGCCGACTAGGAGGAGAGCCACAAGGCGGCCCTGAAGAAGGCGCAGGACAGCGAGGACGCCCTCAAAGCTGAGTTCGAGACCGAAGCGGCGGGCTGGGCTGAGGCAAAACAAGCGCTGAGCGAGGGCTTCGACCGTGTTGAGGATCTGATCGATGGTAAGCCGCCTTCCTCACTCCTTGCTTGCCCCTTGCCCTCTGATTTGTGTTCTGACTTGTGCTGCTTTTTGTTCTTTGTGCAGACTACTTCCCCGGCTACTCCGTCTTTGCCACCCAGACCATCGAGGCCCACCGCCAGGCGCGCCGGCAGCCGGGGGCTGAAATCGCGCCGGACGCGAGCCGGACGCTTGAGGAGCAACTCTTAGCGGTCCAAGCCCGGCTACAGCCGGCTCACCGCATGCTCCGCCACCTCCAGCGCGCCGGGGCGCAGGTGTTGGCCGCCCTCTGGCTAGGCGAAACGATTCCCCGCACCCCGAGTCGGACTGCCGACTGGCTGGAGGTTGCGGTTGGCCGCTTCGAGGCCTGGAAGGCATCGGTGGCCCGTCTTGGAGCTGGGCGGGTGCTGGAGTTCGTCTGAGCCTGGTATCCTGGGCTGAACCTGGACCAGCGGCGCACCTGGCGGCTGGAGGCCGACGAGGAGATGGAGGAGGTGAGGCCGGCTATCGCTCAGCGTGCCTCGACGATCGCCGAGTGCACCAACATCAGCGTCTTTGCTCCTGAGATAAATAATGACGGCGTTGCCCAGCCGAAGGAATGGTTCGGGCTGGACCCGGCAGAGGGTGAGGACTCGGCGGAGGAGATCGCTTCCAGCGATGAAGGTGAAGACGACGAAGGAGAGGAAGGCGAAGACGTCGAGCCGGCCGGTGAAGCGGCCAGCCAGCCGCAGCCTGACCGTGCCTCCAGCAATGAGGCGTGTGCTAGCGCGCCCTCTGCGGGAGGTGGTGATCATGCCGAGGTTCGCCAGCCGGCCACTCCTCCAGCTAGCACTGCCGTCTCTACCAACCTGCCCGACTCGCCAGTCGCTCCCTTGGCTTAATCTGCCATCCTTGCTTTTCCTGCTTGTTACTCTTTGAACAATTTTTATTAAACTTGCGCAGTTCCACCCACTGGGGGTGTATTCAAACTATGTTGAATGCTGACCTTTCAAAGGCCTTTTGTGTAAATATGATCGTGTGTGTGTTTGGCTTCCATTCGCGTATGCTTTTTTTATCTTTAGGCTGTTTCCTTTGCCGCCTTCCCCTGGCTGCTGCCTTCCCAACCGGCAGCTGCTCTGCAGCCTGTGGCTAGGGAAGAACTTGGCTGTTTTTTTGGAAAGGCAAGTACTCGAGCTTTCTTAGATTGAAGCGAGGTGAATGGAAGCCGGCTGGCCGGCTACTCTGGTAGTCGGTCAGTGGTGGGAGAAAAACCGGCTTTTGTTATATTAGTCCGTTAGTCCCTAGCCGTTTTTCGTGTGGGCGTCCTTTCCTTCCTTTAACTCTTGCCAGCTGGACAGCCGGTTCTTCAAACTGTGACTTTTGGCAAGAGAAGGCTTTGGTGCCAGCACACTACTTGTCTGACCGCGGGTAGGACTTCTAATATAACTCAAGGCGGCCAGTCCCCGGGCCGACTAGTCGAACCCGGTGCCGGACGAAAAAAGTGAATGTAATGACATGACCATGAGCATGATACTCTTCATTTATAGATAAAAGATGGTTGTCCCCAAGCTCTCCTCGGGGGGCCTATTGTCTCGTACTTAGTACAAAAGTTAGCGTGATACATACTACATTTCAACTGTAAAATCTTCGGAGGAGGTTGGCGTTCCATGGTCGTTCTGACTCCTTGCCGGATTCGTCTCTCTTTTGTACCTTCGGCTTCTGTGCGTCGATCAGGTAGTAGGAGTCATTTCCCAGCGCTCTACTGATGACAAAGGGGCCTTCCCAAGGGGCCGAGAGCTTGTGCTCGCCGGCTGTTCGCTGGATCAGCCAGAGCACGAGGTCGCCTTCTTGGAAAGATCTTGGTCTGACCTTCCGGCTGTGGTAGCGGCCAAGCCTACTGGTAGATGGCGGACCGGCTGAGGGCTAACAGCTAGCCTTCTTCCAGCAGGTCGACGCCGTCTTCTCGTGCTTCCTTGGTCTCCGCCTCTGTGTACATGGTTACCTGAGGCGAGTCGAACTCGATGTCAGTTGGGATGACCGCCTCGGCACCATACACGAGGAAGAAAGGAGTGAAGCCGGTTGACTTGTTTGGGGTAGTGCGCAGACTCCAGAGGACGGCCGGCAGCTCATCGAGCCAACAGCCGGCCGAATGTTCCAGTGGTACGACCAGTCGGGGCTTGATGCCGGAAAGGATGAGGCCGTTGGCTCACTCGACTTGGCCGTTTGACTGCGGGTGGGCAACGGACGCTAAGTCCAGCCGGATGCCCTGCGTCGCGCAGAAACGTGCCAATGCTCCCTTGGCGAAATTCGTACCATTGTCGGTGATGATGCTGTGTGGCACGCCGTAGCGAGTTGTTATATCTGCGATGAATGTCATGGCAGTTGGCCCATTCAGCTTCTTGATCGGCTTTGCCTCAATCCATTTGGTGAATTTGTCCACGGCGACAAGCAGATGTGTCATGCCGCCGCACGCCGTCTTGAATGGGCCCACCATGTCCAGTCCCCAAACGGCGAAGGGCCAAGTGAGGGGAATGGTCTTGAGTGCCGAAGCCGGCATGTGTTGCTTGGAGCTGAAGACTTGGCACCCTTTGCAATGTTTAACTAACTCCTTGGCGTCATCCAAAGTAGTCGGCCAAAAGAATCCATGGCGGAAAGCTTTGGCGACGAGTGATCTTGAGGCCGCATGGTGGCCGCATTCTCAGTGGTGGATGTCTCTGAGGATTGCAATGCCCTTCTCTTGCTCGACGCATTGCTGGAAGACTCCAGTGACACTGCGCCTGACGAGCTCTCTGTTGATGATTGTGTATGCTCCGGCTCGGCGTTGGACTTGTCTTGCCTCTGTTTCATCAGCCGGCAGATCTTGGTTTATTAGGAAGTTGAGGATGGATTGAGCCCATGATGGAGCTGCGACTTCTTCTATTGCCAACATGGCTACTACGACCAGGGCGGGTGGGCTGGGTGGTGAAATGCTGGAGTCGGCCGCCGCCTGTTGTGTTGGTGCAGTCCCCGGGCCGACTGCCGCAGTCCCCGAGCCGGGTGTGGCAGTCCCTGGGTCAGGCGTAACTACGGAAGTCCCCGAGCCACCTACTAATGTCCCCGGGCCAACTATCGAAGTCCTTGGGTCACCTGCTTGGTTCTTCGAGCCGGACCCGGCCGCGTCGGGGTCAGGCGGCACGAAGATGGAATCGAACTCTGGAGACGGCTTGATAGACGGCTTGAGGAGGCGTTGCAGAGAGACACCGGTTGGTATTGCCTGCCGAGTGGAGCCTATTCGAGCCAGGGTATCAGCCGGCTCGTTGTCGGCTCGCGGTACGTGGAGGAACTCGCATCCTTCAAAGTACCCGCTGATCTGCTGAACGAGGAAGCGGTAGCTTGCCATATTTGCGTCCTTGGCGTCCTAGTCGCCGGATGATTGCTGGACTACCAAGTCCGAGTCGCCGTAACATAGGATCCGGCGTATGCCGAGCTCTTTGGCAAGCCGAAGCCCGTGTATCAGCGCCTCGTACTCGCCCATGTTGTTGGAAGGCGGCAAAGTGAATTTGCAGCGTGTATCTGAGCTTGTCGCCTTTGGGAGAGGTGAGGATGACGCCGGCTCCCAAGCTGGTGCGCATCTTGGACCCGTCGAAGTGCATGCGCCAATGAGTGGAGTCGGGAGCTGGCGGTAGGTATTGGGTCTCGGCCCAGTCGACGAGGAAGTCGGCCAATGCTTGGGACTTGATGGCGGTGCGAGGCTGGTAGAAGATCGTGTAGGGGGCCAGCTTGATGGCCCATTTCGCATCCCGGCCATATGCATCCCGGCTGCCTATGATCTCAGCAAGCGGGGCGGTGCATACGACCGTGATGGGGTGCTCTTGGAAGTAGGGCTTAAGCTTCTTGGCGGCGAAGTATAGGCCATAGCACATCTTCTGGTAGTGCGGGTAGTTCTGCTTCGACGTAGACAGCACCTCGCTCAAATAGTACACCGGCCTCTGGACCGGCTGGGCTCGGCCCTCTTCTGGGCGCTGGACTACGATGACGGTGCTGACCACCCGGCTGGTTGCAGCAATGTAGAGGAGCATGGGCTCTTTCTCAGTCGGCGCCGCCAGGACAGGCGGCGTGGCCAGCATCTTCTTCAGCTCATGAAAAGCTTGGTCGGCTTGGGCGTTCCACTCGAAGTGAGTGGTCTTCTTCACGAGGCGGTAGAGGGGGAGAGCTTTCTCTCCGAGCCGGCTGATGAAGCGGTTCAGGGAGGCTAAGCACCCAGTGAACTTCTGGACGTCTCGAAGTTTGGTGGGAATCGCCATTCTCTCAATGGCCTTGATCTTTACTGGGTTGCATTCGATGCCACGTTCGGAGACCAGGAAGCCTAGGAGCTGGCCGGCTGGCACTCTGAACACGCATTTCTCGGGGTTGAGCTTGATCTGGAACCGACGCAGGTTCTCAAATGTTTCCTTGAGGTCCTCCAGCAAGGTGTCGCGCTTCTCCGTCTTCACCACAATGTCGTCTACGTAGACGTGGGCATTTCTGCCGAGCTGCTTGAGGAGGCACTTCTGCATGCAACGCTGAAAAGTGGCACCGGCATTTCTTAAGCGAATGTCATAGTCAGGTAGTAGAAAGCTCCGAATGGCGTGATGAAGGCGGTCTTCAGGCGGTCAGCCGGATCTAGCTTTCTCTGGTGGTATCCTGAGTAAGCATCCAAGAAACTCAACAGCTCGCATCTGGCCGTGGAGTCTATCACTTGATCAATCCTTGGCAGGGCAAAGGGATCTTTGGGGCAGGCCTTGTTGAGGCTCATGTAGTCTATGCACATTCGCCATTTGTTGTTCTTCTTTAGCACGAGGACCGGGTTGGCGTGCCACTCGGGAAAGAAAACCTCCATAATGAAGCCGTCTGCCAGAAGCCGGGCTATCTCCTCTCCTACAATCCTTCGTTTCTCCTCCGACAGTCGGCGGAGGGGTTGTTTGACTGGTTTTGCGCCTTCTCGTACGTGTAGCTTGTGCTCGGCGAACTTCTTCGGAACACCCGGCATGTCCTTAGGGGACCATGCAAAGATATCCCGATTCTCATGGAGGAAGTCGGCGAGCTCGCCTTCCTATTTGCTCTTTAGGTTTGCCCCAATGACGGCAAACCTTTCTGGGTGCTCGGGGTCAAGAGGTATCTTCTTCGTATCCTTGGCCGGCTGGAAAGATCCTTGGGCATCACACTCCTTGGGATCGGGTGGCAGGGCCAGGTGGTTGCCGGCCATGGCCACGACTCGGTCCAACATCTTCTTTTCTTCGGCAATCACAAGGGACTCGGCCAGCCGGCTGCTGGCTGCAGCGCACTCGGAAGATTTCTTGTAATCGCCAGCTATAGTGAGGATGCCCTTGGCGCTCGGCATCTTCATCTTGAGGTAAGCATAGTGGGGAACAGCCATGAACCTGGCCAAGGCAGGACGGCCAAGCAATGCATGGTAGGGGCTCTCCAGGTCCACCACTTCAAACCAGATCGCTTCTCGGCGGTAATGATCCTTGTCCCCAAAGAGAACATCAATCTTGATCTTGCCAATGGGGGCGCGGGACAGGCCAGGTACAATGCCATGGGACACAGTCCGAGTAGGCATGAGTTGCTTCGTATTGACGTTCAGCTTCTCCAGGGTGTCACGGTACAGGATGTTGATGCTTCTCCAGGTTGTCACGGTACAGGATGTTGATGCTGCTCCCGCCGTCTATCAGCACGTGGGGAGAAACGGGCGGCGCGTTTGTCCGTTGCAAGGGTGGCATCCAAAACCAACGCATAAGAGTCGGGAGATGGCATCACATCTGGGTGGTCGGCCCGGCTCTAGCTGATAGGCTTTTCTGACCAGTGCATGTGCTCGGCGGGGTTGGTAGCGACCACGTTGACTTCCTGATGCTCTCGGCGTCTGCTACGCCGGCCTTCGGGCTGGCTTGTAAAGACGACATAGGCGGCATGCTCATCGGGGAACTCATCATGCACAGCTCCGACTGTTGGCCGAGCGGTCGGCAGCTGCGGAGCCGGAGGCGGCGGACTAGCAGGCGGAGGCGGCGCGAGCCCTTCACCTTTGGAGATTCGGGTGAGCCAGTGGCACTTCCGGGTTGTGTGGTTGGACGGCTTCGCGCCGCTGTGGAACTTGCACGGGGCTTTGAGAGTTTGCTCGTAGGAGAAGGCCGGCTGCCAAGCCGGCCTGCCGCCCTTCTGCTTCTTGGGTGCGGGCCGCCCTTCGGGCTGCTTGTCCTCGACTGTGGCCACCTGCCGACTGGTGGAGAGCGGCATGGGGCCCTTGCGCTTGTGGTTGTTCTGGTACGGGCGTTGGTCGGAGTCCCCAGCATGCATCTTGGGTGCTGGGTTGATTACCTTCCCGGACGCGTCTACCCGGAGTTCAGTCTTCATTGAGGAGTCGGTGGTGGCGTACTTGTCCGCTGAAGCTCGTCGAGGGTAGTCGGCTCGTCGCAGAGGAGCTTGTGCTTAAGGAGGGTGCCTTCTCGGCATCTGGCGGTGAAGTATTCTATGGCTTGCACCTCGTGCACCCCTTCGCAAGAGTTGCGGAGCTCGGCCCAACGCGTGAGCTAGTCGCGAGTGGATTCGGTGGGGCCTTGCACGCACAAGGAGAGCTGCCTGGGCTTGGGGGCCCGCTTGTAGGTGTTGGTGAAGTTGCGGACGAAGGCCTCTGTGAAGTCTAGCCAGCTGTTGATGCTGAAGGGCCTGAGGCTATTGAGCCAGGTCCGCGTCGTGCCTTGTAGCATGAGGGGCACGTACTTCACGGCAACGCGCCTGTTGCCATTTGCTATGCGAACCGCTGTGGAGTAGTCGATCAACCAATCTTCCGGCTTCACGGAGCCGTTGTACTTGGGCGTGTCTCTTGGGAGCGAGAACCCTTTGGGGAAAGGCTCGTCGCGGATGCGGGGGCCGAAGCAAGGCGGGCCGACATCATCTTCTTCTTCTAGCGCCAGGGATCGCGCTAGGCGGTCGATCCGATGGCGGGCGTCATTCTCGCCGACTCCTTCACAGAGACCTAGTCGGCCGCTGAGAGTCGGATGCGTGACACGCGGTGGGGTGGGATATCTCTCCCCACGAGGCGGAGGCGGAGGCGGGTTGCCCCGCCGCTCCACGGCCCAGGGACGGCCTTCTGCGTCTTGCTTGATGGAGGTCCAGGTTCGGCTTCGGCTGGCAGCCGGCTCCTTCTCGTGTCGCACGCGGGTTTTACCCGCAGTCGGCGTCCGGGATGTCGCGCCATGCTCTCGGCGCGGGGGAGGGCTTTCCGCGCGGGCGTCGGCTTCGTGCCGCTGTGCGGCTGCATCAATTAGCTGCTGGATGCGTCTGGTCATGTGGGGGAGTTCTTCGGCCCCTAGTTCGTCTAGCTCGTCTACAGCCGCCTGGGCGGCGCGCAGGTTCTCGAGTGGAGTGGCGTAGACTGGGCGGTCGACTCCTAGCGTGTCGGCGAGGGCAGCGCCGCGCTGTCTGACAATGCCGGCTCGGCTTGGCCCGCCTGGGGGCGGCGTGCCAAAGGCGGCATGGTCGGCTTCGCGCTGGTGGGCCTCGGTGAGGCGTCTCATGGAAGCCAACTTCCGGCCCTCCGTGCGGAGGGCGAGGCGGCGAGCCTCCAGTGCTTCGGCGTCGGCATCAGCTGGGAGGGGGATGGACAAGTCGTGGACCGCTGCATGCGGGGCGTCGAGGGCATTCTCGCCAGAAGCGCCGCCGTGGCCGATGACCATCACCTCGGTGGTGGCACCGTCGCAGCCATCGGCCCGGGGAAGCGGGTCGTTGTAGATCGTGACGTCGGTGGGGAAAGCGTTGAGCGAGGCCGTGTCGGAGTCGACAGGCATCGAATCGGTGGAGCCAACAGACTCCAAGTCCACAGCAGCCTCGCCGGAGACATGGAGCTGGCCGAGGAGGTTGACGAGGTGGTCGGTGCCCGCGTCAGAGGCGAGCTCGTCGGAGATGAGGGTCTCATCAAGGAGATCGGCGAGGCTGCTCGCTGCGCAGACGTTGGCGACGCCTTGCAGCGCGTCGTGGCAAGCGCCATCGGGCGTGCGGGGCTGGCTACGCTCACTGGGGAGGAAGAGGGTTCACGTCCAGAACATGTCTCCGGACGACGGTGCACCTGGCCCCATGGTGGGCGCCAAATGTCGGGTGGTAGGTCGGACATATGCCAACGGGTGGCCTATCATTGTGGGAGCCAGTAAGATGTCGCCAGTGCCTGGAAGCGGGATGAGGCGAAGACATGCACGCCGGCGAATCTTACCCAGCTTCGGGGCTCTCCGACGAGATAACACCCCTACTACTACTCTGCGGGGTCTCCGCATGATCACTAGATGAACGAGTGGCCACAAGATGCTCCTTGAGCTGTTTGGCGAGAAGAAGAAGAAAGGCACGGCTAGTTCTCCTCTCCTCTCTCTTGGTGTCTAAAACTAGCACAGGTCAACCCTTTGGATGGGTGCCCCGGGGGGTTTATATAGGCCCACCCCCCGGGGGTACAATGGTAATCCGGCTGGCGTGGGCCCTAGCCGTCTGTGTCTACGCTCGCCGGCTTCTGCGCCGGCTGCTGGGGCCCGCCGGCTGCCGGCTCCTTGGTCGACAGGCAGGCCCCACTGTCAAGGGCCTTGTCAGTGGCTGGTCACTGTTGCCTCAAACCTGGTGACGAGGGCTTCGCCGAGGTAAGCGTGGCTACAGTGCCGCCGCCCGGCGGGCGATCGCTGTAGCCACGCCTCGTCTTGTCCCCTTAATGGGGCGTCTCCTTCGAGGGAGGAAGCAAGCCGGCTGTGGGGAGCCGGCCCCGTCTTGGGTCGACTGGGGGAGGCCTGGCCGCCTTCGGGTGTCTCTCTGCCTGAAGGGGCCCACCGCCCATGGGCCGCGCTGACAGCCCGTCGTGGGTGGCATCAGGGTCAACATGGCAACAGTGCCACGCCGGACGGGTCATGGCCACCCCGTACGGTGCACTGTGCCAGACGTGCTCCGGGATTCGGGGGTGGCAGGCTTTACTGTAGCCACGCCCCGTCACATCGCCGTTATGTGGATGCAGACTTCGAGGGTACGATCTTGACCGCTTTGTGGGAGTCGGCTTCTTGCGGTCGGCTTCTTGGAGCCGGCCCTCCCGCGGCTTTCTTCATGAGGGCTAAAGCCGGGCCGCCTTCCGATAGTCGGCCTGGGAGACAGCCGGCAAGGGGAAGGTGGCCCCACGTCTTGGATTCTTGAGGGCCGGATCGGCTCGTAATTTTTTCAGAAGGGCCACGGGGAGCCGGCTAGGCTACCCGTGGTCATTTACTCTGACAGGGTCATTAGAACAACAAGTACCATCATGTATTTCACATAAATTCCAAGCATGGCACTACAAATGATGAATTTAATCCAGTAAAAGTTTCCCCTTTTAAGATATGCGGTGTCATACATAACAAGCATGCTCATCTAAATATTTGCCCTCAACTAAGCTAGTTGGGGTTTCAGCCCGAGCACATAGGGATCGAAGATGATCCAAGTAAAAAGCTTCAGCAGTGTAATAGATTTTGAGTGGTTCTTCAACCATTGGTTCAGTAGGTACCACTAATTTTTTTTGGTATTTTGCGTTTCCTACCCATAACTAAAGATAGAAAACAAGAACACAAAATAAAAACTACTTAGTGATAAAGCAAACAACCACACACGAGAATATTCACCCCACGCTATAACTCCCTAGCAATGGCGCCATAAAAAGGTCTTGATAACCCACAAGTATAGCATCTTTCAATAAGTAAGAGTGTCGAACCCAACGAGGAGCTAAAGGTAGAACAAATATTCCCTCAAGTTCTATCGACCACCGATACAACTCTATGCATGCTTATCGTTCGCTTTACCCAGAACAAGTATGAAACTAGAAGTACTCCGTAGGTGTAACGGGATAGGTTTGCAAGAATATAAAGAGCACATAAATAAAAATTAGGGGCTGTTTTAGGTAAAGAAGCAATAAAGTTAGTATAGCGAGTGTGGAAAAGTGGTGGTAGGAGTTGCGAAATTGTCCTTAAGCAATTGACTACATTACTAGACCGATAGCAAGTTTTATGTGGGAGAGGCCACTGCTAGCATGTCATCCCTGACTTGGAATTATATGCACTTATGATTGGAACTATTAGCAAGCGTTCGCAACTACTAACGTTCATTAAGGTAAAACCCAACCATAGCGTTAAGATATATTGGTCCCCCTTCAATCCTGTATGCATCAATTTCTATGCTAGGTTGAAGCTTCTGTCACTCTTGCCCTCCAATGCATTGTCATATCAACATACAACTAACCCTATGGTGTGATCCACGTGCGCGCTCATGTTATGGGTACCAAAGGACAGCAAGATAACCACAAGCAAATGAAACCAATCATAGCAATTCACCAATTACCGATAGGACAACGAAAATCTACTCAGACATCATAGGATGGCAACACATCATTGGATAATAACATGAAGCATAAAGCACCATGTTCAAGTAGAGGGTACAGTGGGTTGCGGGAGAGTGGACCGATGTAGATAGATGGGGGAAGGTGATGAATATGTTAGTGAAGATGACGGAGGTGTTGGTGTAGATCACCGTCACACGATGATGGCCCCAGCGGCGTTCCGGCGCCACCGGGAGAGAGGGGGAGAGGGCCCCCCTTCTTCTTCTTCCATGACCTTCTCCCTAGATGGGAGAAGGGTTTCCCCTCTGGTCCATGGCTTCCACGGCGGTGGAGGGGCGAGAGCCCCTCCAAGATTGGATCCGTCTCTCTGTCTCTCTCTATTTCTGCCTTTCAGATTCTGGCCTTTCACTGTTTCTTATATTCCCGGAGATCCGCAACTCCGATTGGGCTGAAATTTTAGCATGATTTGTATCTGGATATTGGTCCTCCAATGTCACCACAAGTATCCGCGGGTTCGATTATACGATATGCATCACACAATCCCATATTCATCTATTCGAACCAACACAAAGAACTTCAAATAGTGTCCCAAAGTTTCTACCAGAGAGTCAAGACGAAAACGTGTGCCAACCCCTATGCATATGTTCAGAAGGTCACAGAACCCGCAAGTTGATCACAAAACTTACATCAAGTAGATCACGTGAATATCCCATTGTCACCACATATAAGCACATGCAAGACATACATCAAGTGTTCTCAAATCCTTAAAGACTCAATCCGATAAGATAACTTCAAAGGGAAAACTCAATCCATTACAAGAAGGCAGAGGGGGAGAAACGTCATAAGATCCAACTATAATAGCAAAGCTCGCGGTACATCAAGATCGTGCCAAATCAAGAAGACGGGAAAGAGAGAGATCAAACACATAGCTACTGGTACATACCCTCAGCCCCGATGGTGAACTAGTCCCTCCTCGTCATGGAGACCGCTGGGATGATGAAGATGGCCACCAGTGATGATTTCCCCCTCCGGCAGGGTGCCAGAACGGGCTCTCGATTTGTTTTTCATGGCTACAGAGGCTTGCGGCGGCGGAACTCCTGATCTAGGTTCTGTTCTAGGGTTTTGGGGATTTATAAGAGGCGCTGGCATCGGGAACAAGTCAAGGGGGTGCACGAGTCAACCACAAGGTCGGAGGGCGCGCCCTAGGGGGGTGGGGGCGCCCTCCGCCCTTATGGATTCCTCGTGCCTCTTCTCCGATATCTTTTTGTTCCAGTATTTTTTATATTTTCCAAAAATATTCTTCGTAAATTTTCAGGTCAATTGGACTCCGTTTTATATCCCTTTTCTGCGAAACTCAAAAACAAGGAAAAAATAGAAACTGTCACTGGGCTCTAGGTTAATAGGTTAGTCCCAAAAATCATATAAAATAGCATATAAATGCATATAAAACATCCAAGATAGATAATATAATAGCATGGAACAATAAAAAATTATAGATACTGTCAGGACCCCGACTCGATGTCACATCAATCTAGCCGGTAACACCTCATATCACTTTGCGGCCTCACGCACGGTATCCCCACGGGTGTCGCCTTACCTTTGCCCGGGACCGTTTGCGCCTTTTGGCTCACGTATATGATAGTGTCGCTAGCATCCATATGATAAAGAGCCCGGGCTGACATGACTAGTCGTAAACCCAAAGTGGCACAGACTTACAGGGACAGGCATCCATGACCCAGCTTCGAACGTGTCGGTCATCAGCAAGTGGGTCCGGGCTGTAGCACTGGGCTAGCAGGACTCCGGTAAACCGGGCTGTAGCGGGCTAACAGGACTCCGGTACTCAAAGCGTGACATTTCCCCGAAGGGACAGACACAGGAACGAAGAAGGACACATGCCGGCCAGCCTAAGTGTTCCAGAGCAGTAGCAAGCTACCATGGCTCAGCGGTAACACTAGGAGACATTTCCCGGTAAGAGAGGCTACTAAAGATAAACAACTAGATAGTCAGATCCCACACATACCAAGCATTTCAATCATACACACAATATGCTCGATATGTGCAATTACAACGAAGCATCACAACATGACTCTACGACACAAGTACTTTATTTAAGGCTCAGTGAGCCATACATAACATACACAAAGGTACGGGTCTCACGACCCAACATACAAGTCATACAGTCATACAAACCAGCAGCGGAAGTAACTTGTCTGAGTACAGACAACTAGTAAAATAAAAGAGGCTTGGAAAGCCTAGCTATACTACGTGGTCCTTCACAAGCTCAGGGTCACCACCTGGGTCTTTAGCCTACTCGTTGATGTCAACGTCTACATAGAACCCATCAGAAGGGGTTGCAGCGTCTTCTGTAAAAAATGTAGATTATAGCAACATGAGTACTAAGGTACTCAGCAAGACTTACATCAGATCCTACATACATGCATAGTATCAAGAAGGGTTGGTGGAGTTATTGCAGCAAGCCAGCTTTGACTCTTGGCTAGGCTATTCTACGATACCCCAACTTGAAATGGTTTTGCGCACACGAGTCCACTACTCACCACTTCAATACACCACCGAGGATCCACCTCCGTCTTCCTACGGAAGAGCCATCCTCGGCACTCACTCTTATCTTGAGGCTTTTAATAGTTTCCATTTACTTGTCTATGAACTGTATAGGCAACCAAGTAGTCCTTTACCGCGGACGCGGCTATTCGAATAGATCATGTTAACCCTGCAGGGGTGTACTTCTTCATACACGCTCTCACCACTTATCGTCGTTTACACGACATGTACTCGGCAACCTTCAAGCGGAAGCCCAACGTGGGTGTCGGCCACGACCTACCTAATCACCTAAGCCTCCAGTCCAGGTTTATCGCCTATTCAGGTTCCATCCGCAGGGAGTCCGGCCGAGGTTTCCCATACGGCCCCGAACGATGTGAACAGGGTTCCCGAGATACCTAACGGGTATTCGGTACACCCGGCCACGTACCTACCGCATCACAGCCCACCCCTACGGTCAGCGCTGTCCACGGCCTCCAGTAGGCTACAAACACCAGAAACTACTTGCAACTCCTGGACGGAGAACTAGGGTGAATAAGAAGCCGAGAGGGTCCATTGGTTTCGGGCCCAATGCATGGTAGTAGCTGATTCTTAAATCACACATACAGATCTCAGTACTTAAGGTCGGCTTCAATGAAACAACCCACCATGTACTCCTACATGGCCTCTCATCGATACCTTTACCAAATCGTGTTCACCACACCACTCTCATTACCGACATAACATTTCACTCTAGCCCATCACCCAGATGAACCAGACCTGACACGACTCTAAGCATAGCAGGCATAGCAAGGTAGGAACAACACATACATATGGCTCAATCAACTCCTACACATGCTAGTGGGTTTCATCTAGTTACTGTGGCAATGGCAGGTCATGCAGAGGAAATGGGTTCAACTACCGTAGCACACAGCAGTTTGAAACGCGTTGTCTTAATGCAGTAAAAGAGAGCAGGAGCGAGAACATGGGATTGTATCGATATGATCAAATGGCTGGTTGCTTGCCTGATGGTTCGATGCACGGATACGGTTCTTCGTTAGGGTAATCACGGTACTCCTCGGAGGCAGAACCTGTCGCAAAGGACATCGATACACAACATCACCAAACAATGTGCAACAATATGATGCATGCATGAAACATGGCAATATGAGTGTGTTGGGCTAATGCAACTAAAACCAGAAGGGTTTGAACAAATTTGAATCAAAGATTCAAATTTCAAACGCAAACATGGCCTTTTAAAGTGCTTTTCCTTGTTCTGCTTAAAACATCAATTTAACTTGTTTGATCATGCATGAAAATAGTACAGATGGATAGATTGGATTTTTCTGATCATTTTTCATATATAATTTGTCCAATTTGGAGTTACAGAATAAAAGTTATGAATTTTTGAAGTTTAAATAATATTCTGGAATTTCCTGATTTAAATTAAATCCAGAAATTATAATTATTGCGCCAGCATGACGTCAGCATGACATCAGTGGTCAACTGCGGCTGTCTGGGGTCAAACCTGACGTGTGGGGCCCACACGTCAGTGACAGGGGGGTTAAACAGGGTTAAATTAATCCTAATTACTAATTAGTGGCGCTGGGGCCCACTGGTCAGTGTCAGGGGGTTAACTAACAGTGGTTAGCGCTAATCCTAATTAGCTACAGGGCTGGGCCCACCTGTCAGGGACTCAGGGGGGGTCCTGCCGTGGTCAAAGTGGGTCAAACCCACCGGCGACGTGACGCCGGCGAGGCCCGAGACGGCGGCGCGATGCGGGATCGCGCTACAGGGCACGGGCGAGGCCGTTCTTGGGCTCGTTGGAGAGCTCTTGCTCCCGCGCGTCGAACGGTGGTGGTGGCCGAGCCTGGGGTGGCAGGTACCGTCGACGGCGAGCTCGTGAGCGGCGGCCGGAGTTCGGGTGCGGTCGGAGTCGGCGTTGCAGGGGGTTTGGGGAGGCGTTGGTGCGTGCTGCGTGCTCCTAGTGAGGCGTGGAGCACGATAGTGTGCTCGGTTGGGCGCTACGGTGACCGTGGCCACGACGGCGACATCGCCGGCGGCGTGGAGCTCTCGGCCAAGGTGGGGCTAAGGCCTAGAGGTCGAAAGAGACCAGGGAAGAAGGGGGAAACGACTCGGGGGCTCACCGCGGTTGCAGTGGGCGTCGAAGCGGGCTCGGAGACGCGCTGGAGACGGCGAATTCGACGGCGATGATGGTCGGAGCCCGAAGAGGGGAACGACGACGTGGCGGCGATACAGGGCTTCCGGAGGCCCGTGAAGCGGTGGGGAGGAAGAGGGGGTTGTGGCGGAGCTTCTGAGCTAGTCGGGGGAGCGAGGGGTGGCCGGAGACGGCTGCTATAGCGAACGGCGGCGACGGTGGTGTTCGGCCGTGTGAGGGAGAGAGCGAGGGAGAGGAGGGGAGAGCCGGGGCGAGTGAGAGAGAGCAGGGGGGGAGGCGTGGCGTCGTCCAGGGGCATCGAGGCGAGGAGGGGAGGGCAGGCAGGCAGGGAGAGAGGTGGCGTGGCGCGGTGGCGCGCGCGCGCGCCGGCCACACTCCCCTCCCTCTGTCGGGACGAAGACGACAGAGGAGGGAGACGGGCTGGGCCGCCTGCTGGCTGGGCCGGCCAGCTGGATGGGCTGCACAGGGAGGAGCCCAGGTAAGCTTCTCCCTTTTATTTTTTTTTCTGTTTTCTAATTTCTGACATTTGTTTTGATTTAAATAATATATTAAATCATTTATTTAACTTATGCCAATTTTTGCAGGGGTTAGATATATTATTCCAGAGCTCCTTTATAATTGGCATAATATTTGGACATATATTAATATATATATAAATATATTTCCAATGCAAATATTTATGCATTAATTCCAAATGCCCAAAATAAATGTCCATGAGCCACTAAAAATATTGGTTTGATTTTTATCTCTGTCCAATATTTTCAGAGAGCAACATGATCATTTTCTTGGACCCTTTTGGAGAAATTTTTTATTTGGGTCATTTTCAAAATGATTCTGAGGGTTTCACAGATCCCCATTTCAAGTTTCTGATGAAAGAGTAAACATGATGCAACACTCTAATGCATGACTAGCTAGGGTGTGACAACTCACCCCCACTCAAAAGAATCTCGTCCCGAGATTTGGGTTCCTCCGGGAAGAAGGCGGGGTACTCAAGTCGAAGACGATCCTCCCTTTCCCAGGTTGCTTCATCCTCAGAATGGTGCGACCATTGTACTTTGAGGAACTTGATGTTCTGACGTCGGGTGATACATTCGGCCTGATCGAGGATACGAACGGGGTACTCTCGATATGTAAGATTATCTTGGAGATCAAGCGTTTCGTGGTCCACTTCACGGATAGGATCCGAGAAGAAACGCCTGAGTTGAGAAACGTGGAAGACATCGTGGACTCTGGAGAGATGTGGAGGTAGTTCCAACTGGTAGGCAACTTCTCCTCGTTTGGCGAGAATGCGAAAAGGTCCAATGTAACGAGGAGCCATTTTGCCTTTGATACCGAAACGATGGGTTCCCTTCAGAGGGGTGACCCGAAGATAAGCCTTCTCGTCAACCTCGAAAGTCATAGCCTTATGTTTTCGGTCATATTGACTCTTTTGACGAGATTGGGCTGTTTTCAACTTTTCACGAATGATGCGAACTTGTTCTTCTGCTTCCTGAATCATATCCGGGCCAAAGAATTGTCTTTCCCCGGTCTCTGACCAGTTAAGGGGTGTTCGACACCGTCGTCCATAGAGAACTTCAAAAGGGGCTTTACCCAAGCTAGATTGATAGCTGTTGTTGTAAGCGAATTCGGCAAATGGAAGGCACTTCTCCCAGTCCATTCCGAACGAGATAACAGAGGCTCGAAGCATGTCTTCTAGAATTTGGTTGACGCATTCCACTTGACCACTCGACTGAGGGTGGAAGGCGGTGCTAAAGGAGAGACGAGTTCCCATAGCATTTTGGAAAGTTTCCCAAAATCGAGAGGTGAAAAGACTTCCTCGATCCGAGTTAATTTCCAAAGGAACACCATGAAGGGACACTATTCGGGAGATGTATAAGTCTGCCAGCTGACTAGCGGTTATACTCTCACGAACAGGCAAGAAATGGGCTACTTTGGAAAGACGATCGACCACGACGAAAATAGCATTATTCCCTCTCTTGGTCCTGGGAAAACCGGTAATGAAATCCATACCAATTTTATCCCATTTCCATTCAGGAATAGCTAGGGGTTGAAGGGTGCCAGCAGGCCGTTGATGCTCTGCTTTTACACGACGACAGACGTCGCAATTTGCAATATACTGAGCAATTTCTCTCTTCATCCTAGTCCACCAGAACCTCTGGCGTAGGTCCTGATACATCTTAGTACTACCGGGATGAATGGTGAGAGGAGATTCATGAGCTTCCTTAAGGATCAAACGCCTCAGGTTTCGCACTTTGGGAACCACTAGTCGATTCCCGAAGTATACGACCCCTTGATCATTAATGGAGAAGCAATTCGCAATTCCTTTCTGAATGTTTCTCTTGATGCGGGAGATTCCCGGATCTACCTTCTGTGCTTTGATAATCTGATCCGTAAGGGTAGGTTTTGCCACCAAGGTGGAAAGAAAACCTTGAGGAACAATGTGAAGGTTAAGCTTCCGAAATTCCTCATGGAGAAGCGGTTGACTTTGTTGTAACATCAGGTTGTTACAATAAGATTTACGACTTAGCGCATCAGCCATGACGTTGGCTTTCCCTGGGCTGTAGGTTATCCCTAAATCGAAGTCTGTGATCAACTCAACCCAACGTCTTTGCCTGAGGTTCAGATCCGGTTGGGTGAAGATGTACTTCAAACTTTGGTGATCAGTGAATATTTCGCAACGATTACCGAGGAGGTAATGTCGCCAGGTTTTAAGTGCATAGACTACAGCTGCAAGCTCTAGATCATGAGTAGGATAATTCTCCTCATGTGGGTGCAATTGCCGTGAAGCGTAGGCAATTACGTGTCGATCTTGCATGAGAATGCAACCTAGTCCTTGTCGCGAGGCGTCGCAGTAGATAACAAAGTCCTTGGAGAAGTCTGGCGGTACCAGTACGGGAGCAGAAGTCAGGCGTCTTTTCAGTTCCTGAAAGCTGTGCTCACATTGTGGAGTCCACTCGAACTTCTTATCTTTCTTGAGGAGTTCGGTTAGAGGTTTGGCAACTTTGGAGAAGTTCTCGACAAAGCGACGACAATAGCTCGCTAAGCCTAGAAAACTCCGAACTTGCTTGACCGATTCAGGTGGAGTCCAGTTAAGGACGGCTTGAAATCGCTCAGGGTTAACAGCAATACCTTTACCAGATATTACATGACCCAGATAGGTCACTTCTGACAACCAGAATTCACATTTAGAAAATTTGGCATAAAGGCGATGCTCTCGAAGTTTCTTCAACACTAGCCTTAGATGTTCGGCATGTTCTTCCTCGTTCTTGGAGTAGATGAGTATATCATCGAGATAAACTACGATGAATTTATCCAAATACTCCATGAAGATTGAGTTCATTAACCGAGAAAAGGTGGCTGGAGCGTTGGTTAAACCGAAGGACATGACGGTGTACTCGTATTGGCCATAACGAGTAACAAAGGCCGTTTTAGGAATGTCCCCGTTTCTGATTTTGATTTGATGGTAGCCCAACCTCAAATCCATCTTGGAGAAGACTGAGGATCCAGCGAGCTGATCATACAGGTCGTTGATCCTGGGAAGCGGATATTTGTTCTTGATTGTGACCAGATTGACAGGTCGGTAATCTACAACCATCCGGTCCGTACCATCCTTCTTCTTGACGAATAGGACGGGGCAAGCCCACGGAGATGAGCTAGGTCGGATGAAACCCTTTTTCAAGGACTCATCGAGTTGTTTCTTAAGCTCGGCTAGTTCTAGGGGTGCCATCTTATAAGGTCTTCTAGCAATCGGAACGGTTCCTGGAATGAGGTTTATTACGAACTCAACATCCCTGTCAGGTGGAACACCTGGCAATTCCTCTGGAAAAACATCCGGGAAGTCACGGACTACCGGAATGTCCTCAAGGTCTGGCAAAGGGCTGGCGTTAAGAGAATATAATTGTCGCTTGGCTATTCGGGTCAAGACATTGACTATCTTCCCCGAAGGATGGGTGAGTTGAACAGTCCTAGAGAAGCAATCAATTTTGGCTTGATGAGCTGACATCCAGTCCATACCCAAAATGATATTAATATCTGAAAATTTAAGGGCTATCAAAGATGCGAGGAAAACAAGTCTGTCAACTTGGATTTCATTTCCATAACTTACCCTAGAGGTCTGCCATCTAGAACCAGGGGTAGAAATTTCCATAGTGGATGGCATATCACAGAATGCAACGTTATGCAAACGCGCATAATTTTCGGATATAAAAGAATGAGAGGCTCCTGTATCGAAAAGAACAGATGCCGGGTGGCAATTAACAAGAAGCGTACCGAGAACGACGTTGGGATCCTCTTGAGCTTCTTCGGCAGAGATACAGTTGACATGGCCACGTGTAGCGGTGACCGGCTTGGCGTGGAATACTTTTCCTGTCGGCTTGCCACGGCCAACAGCTTTAGCAGATTGATTGGGGTTGGTCTGGGGACACTCACGCATATAGTGACCAGATTCCCCACACTTGAAACAAGTCACAGAACTGGTACGTGGAGGAGCATTGTTAGTTGGACCCCCATAGGGCTTGGCCGGTGCAGACTGTTGAACAGGGCAAGGCGCCTGGAAAGATGGCCTCGGTGTGAACCTGGGTGGCAGGGCGGTGTTGGGCACCCACACGCGGCGCTTCTGAGGACCAGCACCGGATGAGGAACCCATATCACGGCCGTGCTTGCGTGTTGCGTCATAGTCAGTCTGACCAGTTTCAGCACTGATGGCTTTGTTGACACGTTTCTGAAAAGATGTGCACTCATGCAGACGGAGGTCACGGCGAAGCTCAGGACTAAGGCCCTTACGGAACCTTGCTTGCTTCTTGGCATCGGTAGACACTTCCTCAGTTGCATATCGTGCGAGATTACCAAACTCCCTGCTGTAAACATCCGCAGAAAGTCGGCCTTGGGTGAAACTGCAAAATTCTTCACGTTTACGGTCCATGAGACCCTCCGGAATATGATGCTCACGGAAAGCCTCGCTGAACTCAGCCCAAGTAGTGACATGGCCCGCTGGGCGCATGGCTCCATAATTTTCCCACCATAGACTGGTGGGGCCTTCAAGATGATATGCAGCAAAGGTGACCTTGTCAGCCTCAGCTACTAGCGCGGAACGCAGCTTGTGAGAGATACTGCGAAGCCAGTCATCAGCGTCGAGAGGCTCGACGGAGTGGTGGAATGTGGGTGGATGCAATTTGATAAAATCACTGAGTGACACCACGTTAGCCCTCTGATGGTGTGCTGTATTCTGTTCAATACGCTCCAACAAACGGTTGGTCTCCCGCTTGTTTCTCTCAGCTTCCATCATAACCTCGGCTAGTGAAGGAGGATGAGGCAGATTTTCATTCCTGCCTTCACTGCCTTCGGCCTGCTCTTGAGAAGCAGGGTTAGCGCGCGTGTTGACCATCCTAGGTAAACAAGACAATGATTTAGTCAGAATGATAAAATTCCGACATAGGATACAGAATGTAAGGAATAATTCGGAATGCAAGATGATCATCCGTATGACATGGTAAATATAGAAACTGCTTCTTTATTCCATCGTCATACACACCATACAGGGTTTAGTACAAGACCAAACAAAGTACTATTATGGTGAAAGAGGATTACATCTCATCGGAGGCATTCCAAGCTCCTATACATTATTTTTCTACACCTCCGGAAGGAGTACAAACTAGGTCATATCCCACGAGTCACGCGGGACGATAGACGACACAGCTAGTGCGAACTAGTGATACTACCACTAGCTCAGACCGATCCGTAGTAGTCCTCGTAGAAGTCACCTCCATAGCCTGGGAGCTCAACATGATCATCCGGAAACAGACGATCTCGCGGAGCTTGTGGACCATAGGGGCTAGGATGAGGCCTTGGACCAACAGACGGTGGCCTGCGGGGACCGCGAGGTAGGGTGATGCCTCCTACATCACGCCAAACCATCACGTCTGGCAGAGCAGATCTCACAGGATAGAGATCGCGCATATCTGAAAATCCAGCTTGCACCGCCGGTGCGAACCGAGTCAAAGTGGCCCAGTGGTCAGCACGGGTATTGAAGAGCTCTAACCTCAAGGCCCGATTTTCACGGTCCTTATCCTCGAGCATCTCAGCAGTGGTGCGAGTTCGTGAATCCTCCTGAGTGGGGTCAGCATAAATAGCCTGGAGATACCCTTGTGCTCCCGGAAGTGATCCTGGCATATACCGGAAATCAGAGTCCCGAAATAGACCAGATCTGACTCGCATAATGGTCATCATAGAGTAGGCGGCGTCCTGCACAGCCATCTCAATAGTAACCCCGAGTCCATAGGAGCAGTGAAGAGGCTCGGTGGATCCAGGATAAGATGGAAATATCCTGACAGTGCAGAGATACTGGCTTTGATTAAAGTCTCGGAATTGCTCTTCGACCGTGTACTCAGGATACCAACGGTATCCAGCCTCAGTCATTACCCTGACCAACTTGGCAGTATGGCCGGGTACATCTAGGCATCGAGTCAGGCGAACCACTTGATTGAGGTCGCGAGTGGCCATCTGAAAGCACAATCATAATGCAAGGGCATTAGAATTTCTAGCAAAATTTCGGCAGCATAACAGCTGTAAATGCTCAAGAAGGATTTTGAGACATTTGACAAAGGATTTCGTACACACTCAACATCATCATGTCAAAGTTCTGAATCCATTCTAACAACATAATGTGGTAGTAGAACTGAACTAGGCTTGTATCCCTCAAACTTATAAGGTACTACTGATTAGTAACACGTGATCCTGATAGAGAGAATAGGTCCTAATTCCTTAACCCCCGGTGGAAGAATGGACTGACTCAGATCAGAATGTCATGAGATAAACGAGTAAAAGAGCCTTACGTTCCATCCCACAATCAATTCCCCTACATATAACTAAAGAATTTCTAGACTCAACATCGACCAGTTTGGCTTGGAGAACCTACAGGCAGTCCGGCTCTGATGCCAAGCTGTCAGGACCCCGACTCGATGTCACATCGATCTAGCCGGTAACACCTCATATCACTTTGCGGCCTCACGCACGGTATCCCCATGGGTGTCGCCTTACCTTTGCCCGGGACCGTTTGCGCCTTTTGGCTCACGTATATGATAGTGTCGCTAGCATCCATATGATAAAGAGCCCGGGCTGACATGACTAGTCGTAAACCCAAAGTGGCACAGACTTACAGGGACAGGCATCCATGACCCAGCTTCGAATGTGTCGGTCATCAGCAAGTGGGTCCGGGCTGTAGCACTGGGCTAGCAGGACTCCGGTAAACCGGGCTGTAGCGGGCTAACAGGACTCCGGTACTCAAAGTGTGACATTTCCCCGAAGGGACAGACACAGGAACGAAGAAGGACACATGCCGGCCAGCCTAAGTGTTCCAGAGCAGTAGCAAGCTACCATGGCTCAGCGGTAACACTAGGAGACATTTCCCGGTAAGAGAGGCTACTAAAGATAAACAACTAGATAGTCAGATCCCACACATACCAAGCATTTCAATCATACACACAATATGCTCGATATGTGCAATTACAACGAAGCATCACAACATGACTCTACGACACAAGTACTTTATTTAAGGCTCAGTGAGCCATACATAACATACACAAAGGTACGGGTCTCACGACCCAACATACAAGTCATACAGTCATACAAACCAGCAACGGAAGTAACTTGTCTGAGTACAGACAACTAGTAAAATAAAAGAGGCTTGGAAAGCCTAGCTATACTACGTGGTCCTTCACAAGCTCAGGGTCACCACCTGGGTCTTTAGCCTACTCGTTGATGTCAACGTCTACATAGAACCCATCAGAAGGGGTTGCAGCGTCTTCTGTAAAAAATGTAGATTATAGCAACATGAGTACAAAGGTACTCAGCAAGACTTACATCAGATCCTACATACATGCATAGTATCAAGAAGGGTTGGTGGAGTTATTGCAGCAAGCCAGCTTTGACTCTTGGCTAGGCTATTCTACGATACTCCAACTTGAAATGGTTTTGCGCACACGAGTCCACTACTCACCACTTCAATACACCACCGAGGATCCACCTCCGTCTTCCTACGGAAGAGCCATCCTCGGCACTCACTCTTATCTTGAGGCTTTTAATAGTTTCCATTTACTTGTCTATGAACTGTATAGGCAACCAAGTAGTCCTTTACCGCGGACGCGGCTATTCGAATAGATCATGTTAACCCTGCAGGGGTGTACTTCTTCATACACGCTCTCACCACTTATCGTCGTTTACACGACATGTACTCGGCAACCTTCAAGCGGAAGCCCAACGTGGGTGTCGGCCACGACCTACCTAATCACCTAAGCCTCCAGTCCAGGTTTATCGCCTATTCAGGTTCCATCCGCAGGGAGTCCGGCCGAGGTTTCCCATACGGCCCCGAACGATGTGAACAGGGTTCCCGAGATACCTAACGGGTATTCGGTACACCCGGCCACGTACCTACCGCATCACAGCCCACCCCTACGGTCAGCGCTGTCCACGGCCTCCAGTAGGCTACAAACACCAGAAACTACTTGCAACTCCTGGACGGAGAACTAGGGTGAATAAGAAGCCGAGAGGGTCCATTGGTTTCGGGCCCAATGCATGGTAGTAGCTGATTCTTAAATCACACATACAGATCTCAGTGCTTAAGGTCGGCTTCAATGAAGCAACCCACCATGTACTCCTACATGGCCTCTCATCGATACCTTTACCAAATCGTGTTCACCACACCACTCTCATTACCGACATAACATTTCACTCTAGCCCATCACCCAGATGAACCAGACCTGACACGACTCTAAGCATAGCAGGCATAGCAAGGTAGGAACAACACATACATATGGCTCAATCAACTCCTACACATGCTAGTGGGTTTCATCTAGTTACTGTGGCAATGACAGGTCATGCGGAGGAAATGGGTTCAACTACCGTAGCACACAGCAGTTTGAAACGCGTTGTCTTAATGCAGTAAAAGAGAGCAGGAGCGAGAACATGGGATTGTATCGATATGATCAAATGGCTGGTTGCTTGCCTGATGGTTCGATGCACGGATACGGTTCTTCGTTAGGGTAATCACGGTACTCCTCGGAGGCAGAACCTGTCGCAAAGGACATCGATACACAACATCACCAAACAATGTGCAACAATATGATGCATGCATGAAACATGGCAATATGAGTGTGTTGGGCTAATGCAACTAAAACCAGAAGGGTTTGAACAAATTTGAATCAAAGATTCAAATTTCAAACTCAAACATGGCCTTTTAAAGTGCTTTTCCTTGTTCTGCTTAAAACATCAATTTAACTTGTTTGATCATGCATGAAAATAGTACAGATGGATAGATTGGATTTTTCTGATCATTTTTCATATATAATTTGTCCAATTTGGAGTTACAGAATAAAAGTTATGAATTTTTGAAGTTTAAATAATATTCTGGAATTTCCTGATTTAAATTAAATCCAGAAATTATAATTATTGCGCCAGCATGACGTCAGCATGACGTCAGTGGTCAACTGCGGCTGTCTGGGGTCAAACCTGACGTGTGGGGCCCACACGTCAGTGACAGGGGGGTTAAACAGGGTTAAATTAATCCTAATTACTAATTAGTGGCGCTGGGGCCCACTGGTCAGTGTCAGGGGGTTAACTAACAGTGGTTAGCGCTAATCCTAATTAGCTACAGGGCTGGGCCCACCTGTCAGGGACTCAGGGGGGGTCCTGCCGTGGTCAAAGTGGGTCAAACCCACCGGCGACGTGACGCCGGCGAGGCCCGAGACGGCGGCGCGATGCGGGATCGCGCTACAGGGCACGGGCGAGGCCGTTCTTGGGCTCGTTGGAGAGCTCTTGCTCCCGCGCGTCGAACGGTGGTGGTGGCCGAGCCTGGGGTGGCCGGTACCGTCGATGACGAGCTCGTGAGCGGCGGCCGGAGTTCGGGTGCGGTCGGAGTCGGCGTTGCAGGGGGTTTGGGGAGGCGTTGGTGCGTGCTGCGTGCTCCTAGTGAGGCGTGGAGCACGATAGTGTGCTCGGTTGGGTGCTACGGTGACCGTGGCCACGACGGCGACATCGCCGGCGGCGTGGAGCTCTCGGCCAAGGTGGGGCTAAGGCCTAGAGGTCGAAAGAGACCAGGGAAGAAGGGGGAAACGACTCGGGGGCTCACCGCGGTTGCAGTGGGCGTCGAAGCATGCTCGGAGACGCGCTGGAGACGGCGAATTCGACGGCGATGATGGTCGGAGCCCGAAGAGGGGAACGGCGACGTGGCGGCGATACAGGGCTTCCGGAGGCCCGTGAAGCGGTGGGGAGGAAGAGGGGGTTGTGGCGGAGCTTCTGAGCTAGTCGGGGGAGCGAGGGGTGGCCGGAGACGGCTGCTATGGCGAACGGCGGCGACGGTGGTGTTCGGTCGTGTGAGGGAGAGAGCGAGGGAGAGGAGGGGAGAGCCGGGGCGAGTGAGAGAGAGCAGGGGGGGAGGCGTGGCGTCGTCCAGGGGCATCGAGGCGAGGAGGGGAGGGCAGGCAGGCAGGGAGAGAGGTGGCGTGGCGCGGTGGCGCGCGCGCGCGCCGGCCACACTCCCCTCCCTCTGTCGGGACGAAGACGACAGAGGAGGGAGACGGGCTGGGCCGCCTGCTGGCTGGGCCGGCCAGCTGGATGGGCTGCACAGGGAGGAGCCCAGGTAAGCTTCTCCCTTTTATTTTTTTTCTGTTTTCTAATTTCTGACATTTGTTTTGATTTAAATAATATATTAAATCATTTATTTAACTTATGCCAATTTTTGCAGGGGCTAGATATATTATTCCAGAGCTCCTTTATAATTGGCATAATATTTGGACATATATTAATATATATAGAAATATATTTCCAATGCAAATATTTATGCATTAATTCCAAATGCCCAAAATAAATGTCCATGAGCCACTAAAAATATTGGTTTGATTTTTATCTCTGTCCAATATTTTCAGAGAGCAACATGATCATTTTCTTGGACCCTTTTGGAGAAATTTTTATTTGGGTCATTTTCAAAATGATTCTGAGGGTTTCACAGATCCCCATTTCAAGTTTCTGATGAAAGAGTAAACATGATGCAACACTCTAATGCATGACTAGCTAGGGTGTGACAGATACGTTGGAAATGTATCATCGGGACCCACCAGGTCTATGACTGTACGCAAGCAAGTGCCTCATTGAAAAAAATACTTCCTCCTAATGCTATACTAACATTGGGGCCCACGGGTTTGTCAACATAGTTACATTTTTTAGGTGCTTCAACGTAGTTACTAAAGGAGATAAATTTACAACGAAGCCGGGGAGCTGGCAGGTATCATTTATTATTAGTGGGCCAACAAGTATCAACTGGGTTGTGGGCTGCCCCGTCTAGGCTTTCTTTTTCAACATGCGCATCCCACGACATGATAGTTTGTATTTTCTTGAGGCCCGTCATGTATCGACCGGCCTATGGACCTCCCATCCTAGGTTTTTTTCCTGAAACATCCGCAGCCCAACTTATGAATTTTTTTGAAAAAAACGCACTGGTCTTTTCTATTTTTCTATATAAGAGTAGGAATGCCAGGTCCAACTTATGTTTCCCTTCTAACTATATTATATATATTTATATTATTTTATATGTTATTATATATTATTGTTATTATCATCATATATTTAAAAGATACTTACATATATAAGAAAACAATATCCCACATCTTATTAACTTATAAAAATAATTTTTTAACAATAAAATCATGGATTTTTTTTCACTTTAAGGCAACGAAAATTCTGGTGATTGTGTACAAAAGCTCGGTAAGATATAAGGACCAATGTAATAATAAATCACTTATTATTTAAATGTATTTATAACAAAATGCTCAGCCCCTGTTTATTTTTTGATAACATTGATGCGCCTAACCCAACATTATAATTAGAACCAGCCCAGCAAAATCATGCATTTCGAGAAAGTGCAAATGGACTGTAATTTTTTAGGGGAAAATAAATGGGCCCATGGACGCTAGATTATTTGTTCAGCCGGCCCAAAAAATTCATGTATTTCGAGAAAGTGAAAATGGGATGTAGTTTAAAAAAATGGGCCGCATGGACGCTACATTATTTGTTCACCCAGCCCAGCAAGTGGACTGTAATTCTCAAAAAAGATCAAATAGACTATAAATTCTAAAAAATGGGTTGAATATGTGCCACATTTTTTGAGGCAGATACATGGGCCAGTAGGTCGAAGCCAACGCAAGTCGTTGTCAACTTTGTCAACAAATGATTTCACACCGATAGCCTTTGGATTGGCATCCAATGACCGACATCCATCTTCAATATCTCATCTTCTTCCTCCAGCGCTGCCGGGACCACCTGCTCCCGCCTCCTGCCGCTAGCAGCTCTGCTTAGCATGCTTCGTTGTGAAGCTCTACCCCTCTGCCGGCCAAGCCATCCCTCCACCCCTCCATACCTCCTGTTATTCTTCACTGACTGCCGAACCACGCCGCACCAGAACCAGTTAACCCTCGTACACCTCTCCGTCTGCGACTCCACTCATGCATCTTCCCATCTCCGGCTCGTTGCTGTTTGGGCCTCGCCGTCGTCCACCACCTTGGATGCGCTCGGCGCCACGTGGTCAATACACAAAAAAATGAATACTCCCCCTGCTAGCTGGGACCCACCATAGTGGGAGGCTAACTTGTGGGCCTACTAAGTTGATGCGGACGGATGGCTTTGTAAACTTAGTCAATATGAACAATTCTAGCTTCAGTGACCGTACGATGTCCATCCAACGGCCGTAGTGCTTCTTCCACCTCTCGTCTTCTTGCTCCAGCCACCCAAACCAGCGCCGATCGTGCTACCTAGTACTGCCTCTCGTGGTCGGTTGTGCTGCCGCAGAGGCATCACCGCCCCCTACTACTCCCACCGTTGGCCAGGCCATCCCTCTACTCACCCACACCCCTTGTTATTCTGCGGCGACGACAGCCTCACACCGCAGCCGAACCAGTCAACCCTCGTACTCCGCTCCGCATGGGCATCCACTGTCGCGTCTTCCCCGGCTCCGTGTCATCCCCTTCCTAGGCCTCGCTGTTGTTCACCGCCTTGGTGCTCCCGCGTGGCATGGTTAATGTATTCAAGGAACGACTTCCATCAGAAGAGTACTGTACATGGAGAGGCTGACAGTTGGATCCACGGCCGCAGCAAGGAAGTGCAGCCTTATTATGCGTAAAATAATAATTCCTCCACCTGACAGCAGGGATTTACCGGACGGGCCACCGTATTTCGCGAAAAAATGTTTCCCCTCTGACTGTTGGGACCCACCAGCTACATCTTCGCACGCAAGGAAGTGCGTCCATATCAAAGGCAAAAAATATGATTCTCCCCCTAACAGCTGGGACCCACCAGCTATATCTTCACACGCAATGATGTGCCTCCTTATCCTCCCTGACAGTTGGGACCCACCTAGTCGAAGCATACATCACGTTGTCATTCTCGTCGCGAACATGTACGTACATACTGGTCGGTCGGTCTGTCTACAGGCTGCAGCGATGAACCGTGGCCGAGTAAAGAAGGGCACGTGTGGTAGTAGAGGCGCAAACGTAGCATGTACGCGTATGTACAACTAGGGTGCAAGAAATTAAGTATGGCCATGTACGTACATACGGGCGGGGTCTCGAACGCCTACTCGCGCATACGTACGGCAGGGCTCGTGTACATGGAGAGGGCAGCGAGGGCACCTTGTTCATCGGCAGCCAACCAGCTGGGTTGGAACGGAGAAACTGCGTCATGTTCATCGGGAGGCAACGGAATATGTCGTGTTCATCAGGAGCCAACAGGCTTGGATAGAACAGCCGAAACGAGGCCTGGTGTACCGTAGAGCGGAGGAAACGGCCTTGTGTTCGACCACCTACGGTCGAAACACAATTCCGTTCATTAGGAGGGGTCTGGTGTACCGCAAAACGAAGGAAACAGACTTCTCTTCGACCTCCTACGGTCAAAACAGGGTCCTGTTGATCAAGAGGGGTGTGGCATACCGCAAAACGGAGGAAACTGACTTCTCTTCGACCTCCTACGGTCGAAATGGGGGCCCTGTTCATCGGGAGGTGTGTGGCATATGATGTCTACTACAAAACCTTCTTCTTGTAGATGTTGTTGGGCCTCCAAGTGCAGAGGTTTGTAGGACAGTAGCAAATTTCCCTCAAGTGGATGACCTAAGATTTATCAATCCGTAGGAGGCGTAGGATGAAGATGGTCTCTCTCAAGCAACCCTGCAACCAAATAACAAAGAGTCTCTTGAGTCCCCAACACACCCAATACAATGGTAAATTGTATAGGTGCACTAGTTCGGCGAAGAGATGGTGATACAAGTGGTATATGGATAGTAGATAAAGGTATTTGTAATCTGAAATTATAAAAACAGCAAGGTAACTAATGATAAAAGTGAGCGTAAATGGTATTGCAATGCTAGGAAACAAGGCCTAGGGTTCATACTTTCGCTAGTGTAAGTTCCCTCAACAATACTAACATAATTAGATCACATAACTATCCCTCAACATGCAACAAAGAGTCACTCCAAAGTCACTAATAATGGAGAACAAACGAAGAGATTATGGTAGGGTACGAGACCACCTCAAAGTTATTCTTTCCAATCAATCCGTTGGGCTATTCCTATAAGTGTCACAAACAGCCCTAGAGTTTGTACTAGAATAACACCTTAAGACGCAAATCAATCAAAACCTAATGTCACCTAGATACTCCAATGTCACCTCAAGTATCCGTGGGCATGATTATATGATATGCATCACACAATCTCAGATTCATCTATTCAACCAACACAAAGGACCTCAAAGAGTGCCCCAAAGTTCTACCGGAGAATCACGCCGAAAACATGTGCCAACCCCTATGCATAGGTTTATGGGTGGAACCCGCAAGTTGATCACCAAAACATACATCAAGTGAATCACGTGATATCCCATTGTCACCACAGATATCCACGGCAAGACATACATCAAGTGTTCTCAAATCTTTAAAGACTCAATCCAATAAGATTACTTCAAAGGGGAAACTCAATTCATTACAAGAGAGAAGAGGGGGAGCAGAAACATAGGATCCAACTATAATAGCAAAGCTCGCGATACATCAAGATCGTATCACCTCAAGAACACGAGAGAGAGAGATCAAACACATAGCTACTGGTACATACCCTCAGCCCCGAGGGAGAACTACTCCCTCCTCGTCATGGAGAGCACCGGCATGATGAAGATGGCCACCGGAGAAGGATTCCCCCCTCCGGCAGGGTGCCGAAACAGGTCTAGATTGGCTTTCGGTGGCTACGGAGGCTTCTGGCGGCGGAGCTCCCAATCTATTGTCCATTCTGGAAGTTTTAGGGTACGACAATATATATGGGTGCAGGAAGTACGTCGGAGGAGCTACGGGGGCCCCATGAGGCAGGGGGCGTGCCCTAGGGGGTGGGCCACCCTCGTGAGCACCTCCCGTATCTCCTGACGTGGAGTCCAAGTCTATCCGGTGGCTTTCATTCCAAAAATAACTTCTCTAGTTGATTTCGTTCCGTTTCGACTCCGTTTGATATTCCTTTTCTTCGAAACACTGAAATAGGCACAAAACAACACATCTGGTTTGGGCCTCCGGTTAATAGGTTAGTCCCAAAATTAATATATAAGTGGAAAATAAAGCCCAATATTTCCCAAAGCAGTAGATAATATAGCATGGAGCAATCAAAAATTATAGATACGTTGGAGACGTATCAAGCATCCCCAAGCTTAATTCCTGCTCGTCCTCGAGTAGGTAAATGATAAAAGAAAGAATTTTTGATGTGGAATGCTAGTTGGAATAATTTCAATGTAATTCTTCTTAATTGTGATATGAATATTAAGATCCAAAAGATTCAAGACAAAAGTTCATATTGACATAAAAACAATAATACTTCAAGCATACTAACTAAGCAATTATGTCTTCTCAAAATAACATGGCCAAAGAAAGTTCATCCCTACAAAATCATATCGTTTAGTCATGCTCCATTTTCATCACACAAGAATGATCTCATCATGCACAACCCCGATGACAAGCCAAGCAATTGTTTCATACTTTAGTAATCTCAAACTCATAAACTTTCACGCAATACATGAGCGCGAGCCATGGATATAGCACTATGGGTGGAATAGAATATAATGAGGGGGGTTATGTGGAGAAGACAAAAAGGAGAAAGTCTGACATCAATGAGGCTAATCAATGGGCTATGGAGATGCCCATCGATTGATGTTAATGCAACGAGTAGGGATTGCCATGCAACAGATGCACTAGAGCTATAAATGTATGAAAGCTCAACAAACAAAACTAGTGGGTGTGCATCCAACTTGCTTGCTCACAAAGACCTAGGGCATTTGAGGAGGCCCATTGTTGGAATATACAAGCCAAGTTCTATAATGAAAAATTCCCACTAGTATATGAAAGTGATAGAACAAGAGACTCTCTATCATCAAGATCATGGTCTTACTTTGAAGCACAAGTGTGGAAAAAGGATAGTAGCATTGTCCCTTTTATTTTTTTATTTTTTATTTGACCTTTCCTTTTTTATTTGGCCTTTATTTTTTTATTTGGCCTTTCCTTTTTTATGGCCTTTCTCTTTTTTTTGGGACAATGCTCTATTGAATGATGATCATCACACTTCTATTTATTTACAACTCAATGATTACAACTCGATACTAGAACAAAGTATGACTCTATATGGATGCCTCCAGTGGTGTACCGGGATATGCAATGAATCAAGAGTGACAAGTATGAAAAAATTATGAACGGTGGCTTTGCCACAAATACGATGTCAACTACATGATCATGCAAAGCAATATGACAATGATGAATGTGTCATGATGAACGAAATGGTGGAAAGTTGCATGGCAATATATCTCGGAATGGCTATGGAAATGCCATAATAGGTAGGTATGGTGGCTGTTTTGAGGAAGATATAAGGAGGTTTATGTGTCATAGAGCGTACCATATCACGGGATTTGGATGCACCGGCGAAGTTTGCGCCAACTCTCAATGTGAGAAAGGGCAATGCACGGTACCGAAGAGGCTAGCAAGGATGGAAGGGTGAGAGTGCGTATAATCCATGGACTCAACATTAGTCATAAAGAACTCACATACTTATTGCAAAAATCTACAAGTCATCAAAAACGTCGGTACTATGCGCATGCTCCTAGGGGATAGATTGGTAGGAAAAGACCATCGCTCGTCCCCGACCGCCACTCATAAGGAGGATAATCAAATAACACCTCATGTTTCAAATTTGTTGCATAACGTTTACCATACGTGCATGCTACGGGACTTGCAAACTTCAACACAAGCATTTCTCAATTTCACAACTACTCAACTAGCACGACTTTGATATTATTACCTCCATATCTCAAAACTATCATCAAGCATCAAACTTCTCTTAGTATTCAACACACTCATAAGAGAATTTTATTATTCTTGAATACCTAGCATATTAGGATTTTAAGAAAATTACCATGCTATTTAAGACTCTCAAAATAATATAAGTGAAGCATGAGAGTTCATCTATTCCTTCAAAATAAAACTACCACCGTGCTCTAAAAAGATATAAGTGAAGCACTAGAGCAAATGACAAACTACTCCGAAAGATATAAGCGAAGATCAATGAGTAGTCGAATAATTATGCAACTATGTGAAGACTCTCTAAAATTTAATAATTTCAGATCTTGGTATTTTATTCAAACAGAAATAAAAAATAAAAAAAATGATGCTCCAAGCAAAACACATATCATGTGGCGAATAAAAATATAGTTCCAAGTAAAGTTACCGATGAACGAAGACGAAAGAGGGGATGCCTTCCGGGGCATCCCCAAGCTTAGGTTCTTGGTTGTCCTTGAATAATACCTTGGGGTGCCTTGGGCATCCCCAAGCTTAGGCTTGTACCACTCCTTATTCCATAGTCCATCGAATCCTTACCCAAAACTTGAAAACTTCACAACACAAAACTTAACAAAAAACTCGTAAGCTCCGTTAGCGAAAGAAAAGAAAACACTACTTCAAGGTACTATAATGAACTCATTCTTTATTTATATTGGTTTTAAACCTTCTGTATTCCAACTTCTCTATGGTTTATAAACTATTTTACTAGCCATAGATTCATCAAAATAAGCAAACAACACACGAAAAACAGAATCTATAAATAACAGAACAGTCTGTAGTAATCTGGATCAAAAGTATACTTATTGAACTCATAAAATTCTAAAATAAATTTCTGGACCTTAGGAATTTATCTATTAATCATCTGCAAAAAGAATTAACTCAATATCACTCTCCAATCAGAAATGGCAGCAGTTCTCGTGAGCGCTAAAGTTTCTGTTTTTTACAGCATGATCATAAAGACTTCACCCAAGTCTTCCCAAAGGTTCTACTTGGAACAAACACTAATTAAACACATAAAACCACATATAAACAGAGGCTATATGAATTATTTATTACTAAACAAGAACAAAAAGAACAAAAATAAAATTGGGCTTCCTCCCAACAAGCGCTATCATTTAAAGCCCCTAGCTAGGCATGATGATTTCAACGATGCTCACATAAAAGATAAGAATTGTAACATAAAGAGAGCATCTTGAAGAATATGACTAGCACATTTAAGCCTAACCCACTTCCTATGCATAGGTGAGGGAGTCCTGGATTAGGGGGTGTCCGGATGGCCGGACTATACCTTCAGCCGGACTCCTGGACTATGAAGATACAAGATGGAAGACTTCGTTCCGTGTCCGGAAGGGACTTTCCTTGGCGTGGAAGGCAAGCTTGGCGATACGGATATGAAGATCTCCTACCATTGTAACCGACTTTGTGTAACCCTAACCCTCTCCGGTGTGTATATAAACCGGAGGGTTTTAGTCCGTAGGACAACATACACATCAACAATCATACCATAGGCTAGCTTTTAGGGTTTAGCCTCTTCGATCTCGTGGTAGATCTACTCTTGTACTACCCATATCATCAATATTAATCAAGCAGGACGTAGGGTTTTACCTCCATCGAGAGGGCCCGAACCTGGGTAAAACTTCGTGTCCCTTGCCTCCTGTTACCATCTGGCCTAGACGCACAGTTCGGGACCCCCTACCCGAGATCCGCCGGTTTTGACACCGACATTGGTGCTTTCATTGAGAGTTCCTCTGTGTCGTCCCCATCAGGCTCGATGGCTCCTACGATCATCAATAGCGATGCAGTCCAGGGTGAGACCTTCCTCCCCAGATAGATCTTCGTCTTCGGCGGCTTCGCACTACGGGCCAATTCGCTTGGCCGTCTGGAGCAGATCGAAAGCTACGCCCTTGGCCGTCAGGTCAGATTTGGAAGTTTAAACTACACGGCTGATATCCGCGGGGACTTGATCTTCGACGGATTCGAGCCACTGCCGAGCGCGCCGCACTGTCACGACGAGCATGATCTAGCTCTACCACCGAACAGTGCCCTGGAGGCCACACCCGCATCGGCTCCGACCCTTAATTCGGAGCCAACTGCGCCGATCGAGGATGGGCGGTTGGAAGCCACCTCGGGGGCTGCGACCCCGACGGTGATTGAGCCGAACAACAGCCCTGTACTCTACGAGACTCATGACTCCAAGGAGCCGGACTCCTCTCCGGACTCTGAACCCTCCGCACCCCTGCCGATTGAATCCGATTGGGCGCCGATCATGGAGTTCACTGCCGCGGACATCTTTCAGCACTCGCCTTTCGGTGATATCCTAAAGTCACTGAAGTCTCTCTCTTTATCAAGAGAGCCCTGGCCAGACTACGGTCAGCAAGGTGGGAGTATGGACGATGAACAAATTCAAAGCCCACCCACCACCCACTTTGTAGCCACTGTCGACGACTTAACCGACATGCTTGACTTCGACTCCGAAGACATCGACGGTATGGACGCCAATGAAGGAGATGATGAAGAAGCAGCGCCTACTAGGCACTGGAAAGCCACCTCGTCATATGACATATACATGGTGGACACCCCAAAAGAGGGAGATGGCGATGGAACAGCGAAGGATGACCCCTCCAAGAAACAGCCTAAGCGCCGGCGTCAACGGCGCCGCTCAAAATCCCGCCAAAACAAATACGGTGATTCCAGCACGAGAGATAATAATACTCTGAAAAGCGCCGAAGAAAACCCCCTCTAGCAAGATTTAGCACAGGAGGATGGAGAAACCAGCCCTCATGAGAGAGCGGCAGATAGAGAGGTCGAGGACGATAATTATATGCCTCCCTCCGAAGACGAGGCAAGCCTCGATGACGACGAATTCGTCGTGCCAGAGGATCCCGTCGAGCAAGAGCGGTTTCAATGCAGGCTTATGGCCACGGCAAGAAGCCTCAAGAAAAAACAGCAACAACTTAGAGCTGATAAAGATTTGCTAGTCGACAGATGGACTGAAGTCCTTGCGGCCGAAGAGCATAAACTCGAACGCCCCTCCAAGAGCTACCCAAAGCGCAGGTTGCTACCCCGAGTAGAAGAGGAAGCACTTGATGCGGCCGACCGGCCACCTCGTGGCCGCGACAGAGAGGCCTCTCGGCCCTCCACTCAAGCCGCACCCCGTACCAAGGCACGAGAATATGCGCCGGACTTACGAGACATGTTGGAGGACAAGGCAAGGCAAACAAGATCGATCTACCGATCCTGTGGGCGCCCCACGGCTGGAGACGGTAACCATCACGCCGGCCACAAATTCGGCAGGGCCGAACACAGTAGACAAGGCTCATTGGAGCTACGTCATGATATAGCCCAGTACAGAGGCGCCGCACACCCACTATGCTTTACAGACGAAATAATGGATCATCAAATCCCCGAGGGTTTCAAACCCGTAAACATTGAATCATATGATGGCACAACAGATCCTGCGGTATGGATCGAGGATTATCTCCTTCATATCCACATGGCCCGCGGCGATTATTTCCACGCCATCAAATACCTCCCACTCAAGCTTAAAGGACTAGCTCGGCATTGGCTTAACAACTTGCCAACAGGATCAATCAGTTGTTGGGAGGACCTGGAAGCCGCATTCCTCGACAATTTCCAGGGCACTTATGTGCGACCCCCAGACGCCGATGACCTAAGTCACGTAATTCAGCAGCCAGAGGAATCGTCTAGGAAATTCTGGACACGGTTCCTAACAAAGAAAAATCAAATAGTCAATCGTCTGGACGCTGAGGCCCTAGCAGCCTTCAAGCACAATATCCGTGATGAGTGGCTGGCCCGGCACCTTGGACAGGAAAAGCCGAAATCTATGGCAGCACTCATGACACTCATGACCCGCTTTTGCGCGGGAGAAGACAGCTGGCTTGCTCGTAGCAACAATATGACCAAGAACCCTGGTAATTCGGACACCAGGAACAGTAGTGGCAGGTCGCGTCACAACAAGCAGAAGCGTCGCATTAATGGCGACAATGCTGAGGATATGGCAGTTAATGCCGGATTCAGAGGCTCTAAATCCGGTCAGCGGAAAAAGCCATTCAAAAGGAATCCTAGGGGTCCGTCCAGTTTGGACCGAATACTCGACTGCTTGTGCCAGATACATGGCACCCCCGAAAAGCCGGCCAATCACACCAACAGGGATTGTTGGGTGTTCAAGCAGGCAAGCAAGTTAAACGCTGAAAATGAAGACAAGGGGCGGCATAGCGATGACGACGAGGAGCCCCGGCCGTTGAACAACAGTGGAACTTATGGACGGATTTCATCTCACTAGAGTCCTTATGGACGGCGGCAGCAGCCTGAACCTGCTTTACCAGGATACAGTGCGGAAAATGGGCATAGATCCCTCGAGGATTAAGCCCACAAAAACGATCTTTAAGGGCGTAATACCAGGTGTAGAGGCCAACTATACAGGCTCAGTCACACTTGAAGTGGTCTTCGGATCTCCGGATCATTTCCGAAGCAAGGAGTTAATCTTCGACATAGTCCCGTTTCGCAGTGGTTATCACGCACTGCTCGGGCGAACTGCATTCGCTAAGTTCAATGCGGTATGGCACTACGCATACCTTAAGCTCAAGATGCCAGGCCCTCGAGGAGTAATTACGGTCAATGGAAACACCGAATGCTCCCTCCGAACGGAGGAACACACGGCGGCCCTTGCAGCGGAAGTACAAAGCAGCCTCTCCAGGCAGTTCTCCAGTCGGGCCACTAAACGACCGGACACCGTCAAGCGCGCCCGGAGTAACCTACAACAATCCCGCCTGGCATGATCCGAGCAGGCGTAGCAATGCGGCCCCAACCCCAACCCTCGCAAAAAGGCGACGCCAGTACTTCGCGTACATAACTACGCTCTAGAGATACCATGGGTATAGGGGGAAGGGCACCATCACAGCACGCCCAAAACATGGCTTAAACCGTACCAGGGGCTGCCGATTTTTTAATTTTCTCTTACTTTCAGGACTCCATCCTTCGGAAGGCCTGTTCGGCAGTTCAATTGCTGCACAAATGATGCAAGAACCAGGGAAGCAAACAAGCCACACCGCATTGCGGAACTCCCAGGTAGTCTCTATCACCAGCAGTATACCTGTTCCGCATACTATTCCGCAGCTTGCCCCTGGAACGGACATGTTAACTAGTCCAACCTTCCACTTATCGCATTATTTGTATCGTTCTGCTTTGATCGCAACCCTTTTTAATAAACAATGCATAGCTTTGGTCTATTTTTGCATTACCTTTTTTCTTTATATATGTTCTTTAACGACATGTTGCACCCATACACATTGGTACGGCCAAAATACGCCAGGGGCTTTAGTACCCCTCAATATGGTGTGAGAAGTCCGAACAGTTTAACAAGTGCGGCACCCCGAACTTATAGCATTTTATGCATCGGCTCCGAATCATGTCTTGGGTCAATAGTTGGGTTTGCCCGGCTCCTATGTTTTGGTGCGTTATGTTCCGCTATATCGGCTAAGGTAGCACTAGGAGAACCACTGCGATTGTGCCCCAGTTCAGCTGGGTCGAGCACCTCAGTGGAGAAAGCTAAAACTGACTGTCATGATGAAGCGAGAGCTGGTCGCTGTTCGAGAGGTTTTTCGAGTCCCTAAAGACTTATGTCGCTTAGGGCGAGGAGCCGGCTCTGTCCGGCCAAGGCGTGGATAGTGCCCCGAACTCGGTCTTCCGAATACTAGGGGCTTCGCCGAAATTTAAAATTATAGAATTCTATGGCTAAGTGAGAGTGTTCACGCATTATAGTCCGATTGCCTTGTTCGTTGGGCTCAGCGCCTCCCTCGAAGGACCCAAACATGGGAAAAAGAGCGCTCAGGTTTATCCCCGAACACCCCAGCACTAGCGGCACAGGGGCAGAAACCGACGACTTGCCATCTCTCAGAATTGATAAACAGCCACACAGAAGGTAATATTTTAAATTCCAATAGCATTGCTTAGCGCATATAAACAAGTTTTCAGCGCAGAGGACAAAACGAGCAAGTTTCACTCAAAAATTACATCCCTAGAACATTCATCCGCCACAAGGCAGGCACCCTTCAGAACATCCTTATAGTAATTCTCGGGCTTGCGATGCTCTTTCCCCAGCGGTGGCCTATCCTTCACAAGCTTCTCAGCATCTAGCTTGCCCCAGTGCAACTTAGCACGGGCAAGGGCCCTACGGGCACCTTCAATGCAGACAGAGCGCTTGATGACTTCGAGCCTTGGACATGCCTCCACCAGCCGCCGCACCAGCCCGAAATAGCTCCCAGGCAGAGCCCCTCTAGGCCACAGCCGAACAATGAGGCCCTTCATGGCCTGTTCGGCCGCCTTGTGGAGCTCGACCAGTTGCTTCAGCTGGTCGCTCAGGGGCACGGGGTGTCCGGCCTCAGCATACTGAGACCAGAACACCTTCTCTGTTGAGCTGCCCTCCTCGGCTCGATAGAATGCAGCGGCATCAGACACACTCCGGGGAAGATCTGCGAACGCTCCTGGAGAGCTCCGGATTCGGGTAAGTAACAAGTAACTCATGTTTATGTGTTTGCTTTGCAGAAAGAATGCCTTACACGCCGCCATCTTCTTCACCCCATCCAACTCCTGGAGGGTCTTCTGGGATTCGGCCTTGGCAGACTTGGCATTTTCAATAGCCACCGCGAGCTCGGACGCTCGCGTCTTTGAGTCAAGCTCCAAACTCTCATGTTTTTCCATGAGAGCCTGGAGCTCTTGCCGCACCTTGCCAACCTTGGCCTCATACTTCTCCCGCTCGGTGCGCTCTGAGGCCGCCCTCTTCTCGGCCTCGACCAGCGCTTGCTTAAGGGTCGCCACTTCATACGTGGCCCCTACAATAGCCACGATAATCCTGTCATTCTTTGCAATTGCACCTTTTTATATATATTTAAAAATAAGGTATTTCTTACCTTCATTGTCCTCGAGCTGCTTCTTGGCATGCCCGAGCTCTTGCTCGGACCGCTCGAGGTTCTGCTTTAGCGTGTCCAATTCCGCAGTTAGTGCGGCGGACGCAAGCAGAGAAGCCTGCATATGCATATTGACTCATTTTTGTTAGACTCCTGCGAATTTTATTTGATCCTCTATTCGGGTTTTCTTCCCGAACGCCAAACAGAGCATCAGGGGCTACTGTCTATGCGGTAATATTATTTACACATTCTTTACATACCTCAAAGCCTGTTAAAAGGCTAGTACAAGCTTCAGTCAGTCCGCTCTTGGCGGACTGAACCTTCTGGACCACCACACTCATAATAGTGCGGTGCTCCTCGTTGATGGAGGCGCCTTGGAGTGCCTCCAACATATTGTCCGGCGCCTCCGGTTGGACGGGGGCCACCGGCACGGTGGACTTGCTCCTCTTGGAAGGAGGTCCCCCGCCGGACTCTGGAACCTTTGCAGGTTCCGGCCCGGTGTGGAGCCCTGGGGGGTTTCATCCCCTTTACTCCTGGAGTCCGGGAGGTCGCCTTGCGGCGCCTCCAGGACCACCTCCTCCCGGCTTGGAACCTGTTGGGACAACACTTCGGTATCGTCCGTAGGGCGGGGGGAGGAAGCCGTCGGAAGCGAGTTCACATCTGACGAGTCCAGTGAGCCGCTCGACAACGCGTCGAGCCGGTCTTTGGGTGGGCTGCATAAACATATTCGACGTAAGGGAAAGCTGTGCAATAAACGAATACTATGAATTACTCTGGTATCCGGATACTTACGATTTTGCCAGGGGCTTGGCCCTGCGCTGCCACTCCTGTCCGCCGTCGTCGACGTCAGTGGAGTAGTCCGGAGGAAGGGTTTTCCCCTTCTTGGACCCTCCGGCCTCCCCAGAGAGGGCGGCCTTCCTTTTCTTCTCTCCTCCCACTGGAGTGGGAGAGGTCTCTTCTTCTTCCTCCTCGTCTTCATGGGAGGAATGCACCTCGGAACCATCGGACGATGGATCCGACACCTCCTGGCGCCGGGCACTCTTTCGAGTCCCTGCGGCCTTTTTCGCGGCCTTCTTCTCCGGCACCACATAGGGTGCCGGAACCAGCAGCTTCGCCAAGCGAGCGTCTGCTGGGCCTTCGGGCAAAGGAGCCGGACAGTTGATCTGTCCGGATGTCACCTGCCAATCCTGTCAAAGGTAAGGGAGCTTAGATCCTGCATGGAGTCAAACTATGAAAAACTGATACCCTGTAAAAGGAAAAAACAGCTTACCGCGAGAGCATGACGCTGCGCACTGAATCCGCGATCCTCGGTAGCGGGTGCGGGAGCCTCCGCGCCCTTGAAAAGCACCTTCCAGGCATCTTCGTACGTCGTGTCGAGGAGCCTGCTCAGAGTTTGGTGCCGCGTCGGGTCGAACTCCCACAGGTTGAAAGCCCGTTGTTGACACGGGAGGATCAAGCGGATGAGCATAACCTGGACTATGTTGACAGGTTTGAGCTTCTTGTCCACTAGGGTTTGGACGAATGTTTGGAGTCCGGTCAGCTCTCCCTTCTTACCCCACGACAGACCCGTCTCCTTCTAGGAGGTGAGCCTCGCAGGGGGTCCGGATCAAAACTCAGGGGGTGCGACCCATTCGGTGTCGCGCGGCTCGGTGATGTAAAACCTCCCCGATTGCCACCCCTTCAGGGTCTCCACAAAGGAGCCCTCGAGCCATAGGATGTTGGCCATCTTGCCCACAATGGAGCCTCCGCACTCTGCCTGGTTGCCGTGCACCACCTTCAGCTTGACGTTGAAAGCTTGAGCCATAGGCCGAAATGGGGGCGGATGCGGAGGAAGGCCTCGCACACAACGATAAACGCTGAGATGTTGAGGACGAAGTTCAGGGCCAGATCATGGAAATCCAGGCCGTAGTAGAACATGAGCCCCCGGACAAATGGGTGGAGAGGGAAGCCCAGTCCATGGAGGAAATGGGGGAGGAACACCACCCTCTCAGGGGGCCTAGGGGTGGGGATGAGCTGCCCCTTTTCAGGAAGCCGGTACGCGATGTCGTTAGACAGGTATCCGGCCTTCCTCAGCTTTTTGATGTGTCCCTCCGTGACGGAGGAGACCATCCACTTGCCTCCCGCTCCGGACATGACTGGAGAAGGTTGAGGTGGTAGTGCGGACTTGGGCGCTGGAGCTCAAGTGCGCAAGAATGGATAGGCAAAGGAGGAAGAAGGCGTGGGTGAAAAGGTGGATCCTTATCCCCTTATATGGGTGGACGCAACTACGTGTCCCCACCAGCCTGGTAAAACTCTCTTATCTCCAAGCGCCGTAATCAATGGCGCGTTTGGGTTACCCACGCCTGTATTGATGAGAATCCCGGAATAAGGGGACACGATCTCTGCTTTAACAAGACGTGCCAAGGAAACCACCTCGTATAATGCGCTAAGATGGGACAGTAAAATGGTTCGAATAAAAGCTTGGCCGTGGTGTGATGTCACACTACAGAGTACGTCAGCAGATTAGATTTGTGTAAATATTATTCTCTCTATGGCAATATGTGGAAACTTATTTTGCAGAGCCGCACACTATCTTTGTGTTCAAAATCTTCTATGAAGTACTTGGAGGAGGAACCCGCCTTGCAATGCCGAAGACAATCTGCGCGCCGGACTCGTCGTCATTGAAGCCTGGTTCAGGGGCTACTGAGGAGTCCTGGATAAGGGGGTGTTCGGATAGCCGAACTATACCTTCAGCCGGACTCCTGGACTATGAAGATACAAGATTGAAGACTCCGTCCCGTGTCCAGAAGGGACTTTCCTTGGCGTGGAAGGCAAGCTTGGCGATACGGATATGAAGATCTCCTACGATTGTAACCGACTTTGTGTAACCCTAACCCTCTCCGGTGTCTATATAAATCGGAGGGTTTTAGTCCATAGGACAACGTACACATCAACAATCATACCATAGGCTAGCTTCTAGGGTTTAGCCTCTTCGATCTCGTGGTGGATCTACTCTTGTACTACCCATATCATCAATATTAATCAAGCACGACGTAGGGTTTTACCTCCATCGAGAGGGCCCGAACCTGGGTAAAACTTCGTGTCCCTTGCCTCCTGTTACCATCCGGCCTAGACGCACAGTTTGGGACCCCCTACCCGAGATCCATCGTTTTTGACACCAACAATAGGGATTTTGTGAGCAAACAACTTGTGGGAACAAGAATCATCTTGCATAGGAAGGTAAAACAAGCATAACTTCAAAGTTTTAAGCACACAGAGAGGAAACTTGATATTATTGCAATTCCTACAAGCATATGTTCCTCCCTCATAATAATTTTCAGTAGCATCATGAATGAATTCGACAATATAACCAGCACACAAATCATTCTTTTCATGATCTACAAGCATAGAAGTTTTATTACTCTCCACATAAGCAAAATTCTTCTCATTCAGAATAGTGGGAGTATCATAAGAAACTTGAATACTATAAATTGTTTCCACATTAAAAGAGTAATGTTCAGAAAAAGGATAATCATAATCATGACAAGTTTTATAAATATAATCATCACTACTTTTTATAGCATAAGTTTCATTACAATAATCATCATAAGTAGCAACTTTGTTCTCATCATAATCACTTTGCATATCAAAACATGGAAGGCTAAAAATATCATCATTATTAAACATAGCATCCCCAAGCTTGGGACAAACATTAATTGCAGCAAATATATTCTCAAATATGTCATCCTCATCAAACATAGGTTCCCCAAGCTTGGGCCTTTTCGTATCATAAGCATAATCACTCTCATCATTAATAGTATGGATAGCACCAATAGTATAGCAAACATTATTATCATGTTCTTCCAAGCAAGAACCAAAAAGATTTTTATGATCATCAGAAGTATCATTATCTTCCCAATCATAATCATCACAACAAGCAATAGGCATAACGAGATCATCATAAAGTGTATCATCTTCATTTTCATGAGGCACAACAATAATAGGAGCAACTTTATTTGGGAGAGATACCTTTTTACCTCTCTTCCCTTTTCTTTTCTTCCTCTTCACCACATCATGTGGGGGTTCAATCCTCTTTTTGGAGCTCCTTATTAATGAGATTGGTTGAGTAGAAGGCTCCTCCTCGTTACCTGATTCATCATAAGAAATAATAGGAGGATATTGGGAAGTCTCTTCCCTTTCATAAGTATTCTCTTCATCTTCTATTTGTTTTATTTTCTTTATGTAATTGGCAATATAAGGATTTTCAATGCAATTCACCGCACAATACATATAAATCTCTTCCAGATCAATATCGAGGAATTTCTTGAGGTTATATTCTGGAATATGCTTAGTTTGATGCTTCAATTCTTCATAATCCAAAAGAAAACTTAGTTCATTATAATGCGTGTAGGTGCGGAACGACACATATGGGATCACAAGAATCCCTACTACGGTTGCGGGGCGCGGAGTCATGAGAAGAGCAGATCAAACAGATAGCACACGGTTCGTTTATCCAGGTTCGGGCCACGGGGATGCGTAAAACCCTACTCCTGCTTTGGTGGATTGTATATCTGTGTTCTTGAGCTAGCTATGGGGCGTCAGGAGCTCCAAAAAGCCGAATCCTCCTCCTGGTTGCCTCGGGCCTCCTTCTATCGGAAAGGGGGTTGCCACCGTGGCACACAGGAGGTGGAAAGGGTACAGTCATGTGAGGTTATCCCTCGCAGTACATGACAAGGCGCATTTAATGCGTCTTGCCCAGGTGTCCTTGCTTTATCGGGGACGGTGGAGAGCCCTGTCTCGTCCGTCGCCGCTCCCTCTCATGTCGACACGCGCCCTGGCCAGCGGCGCCCGTGGTGCCATGTAGGTAGGCAGGCAGCTGAGGTGGCGCAGTGGTGGGTCTCCACGAAGATCCGCATGCCGCCACGTAGGTGCCTGCCCAGCTGGTTGGGTCGGCAGCTGCATGCGAATGGCGGTGGAGGTTTGACTCGCGTGGGCCTGATGGTGGCCCTACGAGTGTTCTTGGCAAGGGCCTTGCCGGGGCCCGGCAAGGGTCTTGCCGTGGGCCTGCTGTCATCCCCGGCAAGGCTCTTGCCGGGGGCTTTGTGGTCCTCCTTGGCTGGGATCCTGCCAAGGAGCATCATCTTCTAAAGGGTGTATCTGATCTTGAATGTCTTCACAAAGATCTGCATGCCACCACGGGGATGTCTCCCGAATCCTTGCCCCATGGGGCAGTGGACTCAAGGGTGACTCACTCCGTAGGTGTGGGGCGAGCTGCCCCGGCAAGGGTCTTGCCGGGTTTGCCAAAACCGCCTCCCGGCAAGGATCTTGCCGGGGGGGGGGGGTCCGCTTCATCCCCTTTGCTCTTCGTGGTCTTGGTCTTGGCGTCGTTCTGCTTCTCCTGAGCTTCGTCCTTACCTTGGCTCACCTCCCTTGCCTTGCTCAGTGTGGTGGTGCCCGTGGCTCAGACTGCCCGTGCACAGTTATAGGGGTACAAAAAGCGTACCCCTCTTTTTGTACACCGACAGGAGCACCCGGGCCTGGGCCACACGTAAGCGCAATCGTGTCATTGGGCTAGGCCCAAAAACGGTGCGCGGGCAGGCGGGGTGGTTTTTACCGCGGTAAGTCTCTTCGCGCGCTGTGCTTCCCATGCTTCCCGCGCGTGGCGCGACGTGGGGAGGCGTGTGTGACGTGGGTGGCATGCGTGGTGCTGAGCTCTGCATGCATGCGTCACGTCGTAGTAAAGGGGGCAGTTTGCACCTTCCCCATAAACAGGGGGAGGCGTGGAGGCGCGGCCCATTTACTGAACGGGGCCGAGGTGTGGTCTTCAAGGCGTCCACTCCCCACGATCACGGGGTGGGGAGAGGTCGCCTCACCCGTCGCCTCGGTCCTGCACTCCTGCCACGTGGCTCTCATGCGCTTGGGGTGGTGAACGGTGGAGGCAGGAAACCGGGCCGCCGCGGGCTGGGGCGGCGGGTCGGTCCCTGTTCCCTGCGCCTTCCACGTCTTGATTGGCTGAGTGGGGTGGCCCAGCCCCCACCCCGTTCCTTTATAAAGAGCGGGAGGGGGGATGGCATCCCGCATTCCTTCATCTCCTCCTTCCTTCAGGTTCTGCTCCCCCCTTCCATCCATCATGGAGAGAGGGAATCCTGGTCCATCAATAGTGGCGGCGAGGGTCGCCGCTCGACAACGCGTCCCTCCTTCTCCTACACCCACGGTGGCAGAGCCAGCCGCGAGGGGAAGGGGGAGGGGGTGAGGCCATGGGCAAGGCTGAGGCGCTCGGGGAAGAGGAGGACGGGGCGGCGCGCCGGCCTCGCCTCCACCAGCAGTTCTTCCTCCCGTGGAGGGCCACGTTGGGGATGACCCTTGCGAGTTCTTCATCAGGCTACGCCGGCCGCCTCGCCGCCGCCTTCGTATCCCGACTCCATTCGCGCGAGAGATGGAGCTGGATCCGCCAGAGTCGTTGTGGCTGCACATGAGGGGCTGCGCGATCAATGGCACGCGGGCACCGCGTCGATTTCCCCGCCCCTCACGTGATGTATCTCCGTCGGGGATGGAAGAAGTTTGCCCATATCCACTGCTTGACGGAGGGGCTCACTCTCCATTTTAAGCTGATGGATGGTGGCCTTCTCTCCGTCAAGGTCTTCGGGTGCTTTGGGACCCGTGCAAGGTGCTACGTGGAGAGCTCTTCTGATAATGAAGACTCCTCCTCGGGCAGGAGTGACGAGGAGGACAGCGGCAGCGACGACGAGGGTAGTAGGCAGCAGGATGACGGGTCCGATTAGGTGTCGGGCGCCGCTCCGTGTGGCACCGGCGACCCCATCATCCACGTCGCTGGCTCCCTGAACTTCTCGGGGTCGTCTCCTTGGGCGGCCGGCGTTGGGAGGCTTCGGAAGAGGAAGAGGGCGGGCGGCAAGGTCGTCAAGTCGGACTACGCGGGCACCGACGCCTTCGACGCGTGCTGATGTCATGCCGCCTCGTCTTTGAGCTCTGCTTCCGTCGCCGCCATCACCATCCAGCCTCCGGACAGCCACCGAGATGTTCTCTTGGTGTCTTCTGCCACCCGTAGCACGCCTAGGCGCTCCTTTTGCCCTTTTCGCCTCCTTGACCTGCCTCCTGAGGAGAGGGACAAGAAAGGGATTACGGCCATCTTATCTCTTTTTAATTTGTAAGCCTTCGGGCCTTAGCTGATTTTAAAACTTGTAATCCCATCATTCATGTTTTTCATTCCCTATGGACTGTACCTGAGTGGAACGTTTTTAATGAAAAAGGGATGCTTGCCAGGTCATTTGTTCGTGGGCTGAACCCACGACAAGGAGTAAATCCTTGATATCCTTAAGATAAACATTTCCTTGCCCGGCAACAGGCCTTGCCGTCTCCCTACTTCGCTTGACCTTTCTCACACCTTTGGCGGAGGCAGGGATGAGGTGGGTTCAGGCTCCTTGTTTCATCCTCTCGTTGCCGCGACTACTATGAAACCTGGCCCCAGGAACGAGCCCTAGGGCCTAGAGTTAGGGGAGCACGGTAGTTTTAGGAAAAAACGAGGTTTCACATACCTCAGTCCATAAGGGAATGCATGATAAGGGATGAAGAACTTATTTGAAGCTGTAGCCCCCGGCAACTCTGGTTTGCTGTGGGTGAATCTTTGCTCTTGTAGCCCCCGGCAATACTGGCTTGCCGGGGTCTAGATGTTGGTCTGTCCATCTTCTCTTTTCCGTCCTCAAGTGATCCCGCAAGGATACCTGTGAGTCCTGCAAACCAAAGAAGACGAAAGAACATCAAAGAGACGCTCACTCGACCTCTAAGCTAGGGGTTAGTCGCTGCTAAGCACTATCAACCCTAACCAAGGACGAGACTCGACCTAGCATGCATGCTATAACTTAGGGCGCCAATGCTTCATTTATTTATGCTCAGGGTCTGCGCCTGGCTTTGTACAAAGGGTTACATGCATCATCGGCAATGCTTGTACAAAAGGTGGCTTGCCGGGGGGCCCGGCAAGCCGCACCTCATGGGTAAAACTTGCGAAGATGCTCAATGTTCCAGGAGTTACTTACCGGAACGGCATCTTTAGTCTCCAAGCGGACTGCACCGGGCCTGGTGACTCATATTACCCGATAAGGGCCTTCCCACTTTGGCATCAACTTGTTGGAATTCTTGGCCGATTGGACGCGCTGAAGGACAAGGTCGCCTTCCTCAAGGCTTCGGGCATGAACCTTGCGGCTATGGTAGCGGCGCAAGGCTTGCTGGTAGCGTGCTGCTTTCACAGCCGCCCGAAGACGATCTTCCTCAAGGAGCATTGCATCATCTTGCCACAGTTGCTCTTGCTCAAGCTCATCATAAGCGAGCACTCGAGGTGACCCGTATATGAGTTCAGTGGGGAGAACTGCTTCTGCCCCGTATACCAGGGCAAAAGGTGTCTGGTCGGTGGCTCGATTTGGCGTCATCCTGATCGACCAAAGAACCGTTGGCAACTCATCAATCCAGCGCCTTCCACTCTTGTGCGGCCTGTCAAAGGTCTTGGTCCTTAAGCCTCGCAGTACTTCAGCGTTTGCCCTCTCAGCTTGACCATTGCTTCGTGGGTGAGCAACGGAAGCGAAACAGACTTTGCTGCCGAGGTCTTGGATATATTGCATCAAGGTGCGGCTTGTGAACTGTGTGCCGTTGTCGGTGATGACCCTGTTGGGTACACCAAAATGGCACAATAGTCCCTTGAAGAACTTGACAGCTGACTGAGCTGTGACCTTCCTCACTGCCTCCACTTCCGGCCACTTTGTGAACTTGTCGATTGCAACATACAAGTACTCAAAGCCCCCGACAGCGCGGGGGAAAGGGCCCAGTATGTCGAGCCCCCAGACCGAGAAGGGCCAGGAGAGAGGAATGGTTTGAAGGGCTTGAGCTGGCTGATGAAGCTTCTTTAAATGGAACTGACATGCTTCACACCTAGTGACTAGTGTCGTCGCATCCTGGAGGGCGGTGGGCCAGAATAAGCCTTGCCAAAATGCCTTGCGGGCAAGGGCCCTTGACCCGATGTGGGACTCACATATGCCTCCGTGTATCTCCGCCAACAGCTCCAGTCCTTCCTCCCGAGGGATACACTTCAATTTCACACCGTCCGGCCTCTTTCTGTATAGGACGTCATCGACGAACTGGTACGTGGTAGAGCGACGAGCTAATTTTTCCACTTCTTCCCGCTCTTCAGGAAGTTCCCCTGTTTGGAGGAATCAGACTGTATGATGTGCCCACGCTGGAGCCTGGGGCTCGACGGCGAGGACTAAAGGCATTTCCTCCGCTATAGGAGCGGCTGTCTCGACGGCAAGAGCTTGACGCTCCGCCGGAGCTAGCCGTCCCGTGGCGGGCTCAGTGTCCCTGGCAACATCCTTGCATGCGGCTCCGGGGAGCTCGGCAGGAAAGTACTTGCCCGGTCCTGATTTCCTCCTCTTGTTCTGCTCTGTTGATGGATCAACGGATGGCTGAGTTAGCTGGAGCAAAAGGTACCTAGTTCCACAAGTAGCTTGAGGGCAGCGCGTTTTGAAAGGTAATCGGCGATATCGTTCTCCGCTCGGGGAACATATTCAGCCTGTATACCGTCAAAACGCTCTTCCAGCTTTCTCACTTCATCGACGTAGGCCTTCATCAACAGGCTCCTGGTAGTCCTTGTTGACTTGCTTGGCGACGAGCTGCGAGTCGCCCCTGACGATGAGCTTCTTGATTCCGAGGTCTGCCGCGATCCTAAGACCGGCAAGCAGCCCTTCGTACTCTGCCGTATTGTTTGTTGACACCTCCCTAGGGAAGTGCATCTAGATCACGTACTTGAGGTGCTCTCCGGTGGGCGCGACAAGCAGTACGCCAGCCCCGGTGCCATGTAAGGAGAAAGCTCCATCAAAGTACATGATCCAACTGCAACTTGCCTCCCTGCCGGGGAGAGCAGTCTCTTGGGCTTCTTCGTCAGGCGTCGCGGTCCATTCTGCAATGAACTCCGCCAGGACTCGACTCTAAATCGTCGAAGTACTTTCAAACTTGAGGCCAAAGCTGGACAGCTCCAGTGCCCATTCCACAGTTCTTCTCGTTGCATCTGGATTGTGCAATATCCGTTGCAGAGGGAGGCAAGTGACGACAGTGATCTCGTGTGCCTGGAAGTAGTGACGCAGCTTCCTCGAGGCCATAAGAAGGCCGAAGAGCAGTTTCTGCACGCCGGAGTACCTTGATCTAGCTCCCTGCAGGAGGGAACTAACAAAGTAGACTGGGTGCTGCATCATTTTCTTCTTCGGCGGCACTTCAACTGGTTGTGTCGTCTCTGCATTGGTGGTGTCGGGCTCTCTCGCTGCAATTACCTCGTCGTCAACCTCTCTCTGCGCCACTAGTGCGCCGCTGACCACCTGGTTCGTTCCCACCAGGTATAGCAGCAACGGCTCCTGTGGCCTAGGCGCAACTAGTATTGGCGCGGAGCAGAGGTACTTCTTCAAATCTTGCAATGCTGCTTCGGCTTCTGGCGTCCACTCCATCGGGCCCGCCTTTTTCAGGATCTTGAAAAAGGGAAGGGCACACTCGGCAGACTTGGAAATGAATCTGCCCATGGCAGCGACGCAACCAACAAGCCGACGCACATCCTTGATTCGCTTGGGTGCTTCAATCTGCTCTATAGCTTTGATCTTGTCCGGATTGGCCTCTATCCCACGCTGTGACACAAAGAACCCGAGAAGCTTGCCGGACGGGACGCCAAAGATGCACTTCTCAGGGTTCATCTTGAGATTGACCTTGCGCAGGTTTGCAAATGTTTCTTGCAAATCCGGTATGAGGGTTGCCCTGTCCTTGGTTTTGGCCACTATGTCATCCATATAAGCTTCCATATTTCTATGGAGATGGGGTTCAAAACCAATCTAGACCGCCCTTGCAAACGTCGAACCAGCACTCTTCAGCCCGAAAGGCATCCGCATGAAACAATACGTACCACATGGGGTGATGAATGCTGTTTTCTCTTCGTCTTCTCTTGTCATGAAGATCTGGTGGTAGCCAGAGTAGGCATCGAGGAATGAAAACAGATCACACCCAGCTGTGGAGTCAACAATCTAGTCGATGCGCGGCAACGGGAAGGGGTCCTTAGGACAAGCCTTATTGATATCTGTGTAATCAATACACAGCCTCCACTTCCCATTAGCGTTGTGCACTATGACCGGATTGGCCAACCACGTTGGATGGAGCACTCCTCTTACCAAACCCGCTGCTTCCAGTTTCCGGATCTCCTCTGTGATGAACTCTTGTCGTTCCAAAGCTTGCTTTCTGACCTTCTGCTTGACAGGCCGCGCATGAGGACAGACAGCAAGCTGGTGACATGCAAACACATTGACATTCGCCCGCAGGAAGGTGACGAGCGCGTCTTCCTATTTGTCGTCAAGGGTGGAGCTTATGGTGAAAGCCCCTCCCGTCTCGTCCTCATTGGCAGAAACCTTCTTGGTTCCTGGCGGTATGGCCCTGGGCTTCTTGTTTCCGCCGGTGGAGCTCTCTGGCACATCCTCGACGGGAGCGCTACACTCCGAAGAGGTGCGCTTGCCGGAGTGGGTGTCCGAGGTCTCACCGGTCTTATTCTTCTTCTTCCCTCTCGGGGTCCCAGCGGCAGGAGCAAGTGCCCTAGTGGTGGCAGCTGCTGCAACTGCTTGCTGGTATAGTTGGTCAGCACAAATCAGTGCATCTTTCTTATCGGAGGGGATGGTGATGATCGTCACAGGTCCTGGCATCTTCAGGGTGTTGTAGGCATAGTGTGACGCCGCCATGAACTTGTCCAGCACTGGGCGGCCAAGGATCCCGTTGTAGGGCAAGGGGATCTTGGCAACATCAAACACGATCCTCTCCGTCCTATAGTTCAGATTGCTTCCAAAAGTCACGGGCAGCGTGACCTTTCCCTTAGGTTGGCTTCTTCCCGGGTTGACCCCCTGAAACGTGCCCGTCTCCTCAAGGTCTCCATCAGGAATCTGCAGTTTCTCGATCACGGCAGGCGAGATCAAGTTCAGACTGGCCCCGCCATCGACTAGCATCTTTGTCACCTTGAGGTTGCGTATTGTTGGTGAAACCAACAATGGCAAGCAAACCGACCGCAGTAGTGTGATCAGGGTGATCCTCAGTGTCAAAAATGATAGGTGTGCTGGACCACTTCAGCGGCCTTTCGGCATCAAACGACGGCTCTGCCGCTGTAATCTCTCGCGCCCACTGTTTAAGCTGGCGGTGAGAAGTATGCAGCGAGGCACCGCTGTCGATTCACATGGCCTCTGTAGCTTTCCGAAACTCTTGGTCGCCGGATTCCTCGTCCTCTTCGTGATCGTCGTCTTCTGGCTTTTTGTCATGGCCCCGGGCGGGCCTCTCCTGTTGTTTATCCTTGCCGCGACGGCCCGCCTAGCCGTCACGCTTCTTGCCGGACCCCTCAGCACCGTCTTGGCCCTTCTCCTTGTCCCGCCTCTCATATTCAGCCCTCTGCTTCTCAGTGAGGAGCTCAACCTGTCGGCAGTCTTGGAGAGCATGACCTTTGGTGCGATGGATCTTGCAGTATCGCTTGTCGGAGTTCCCTGGCTCCTCGGCAACCGCCAAGGCCCGGCAGGCGACACATCTGGCAATTTCCTTGCCGAGGTCATCTGCCTTGGTTTTCTTGGTGCAGCCGGTGTCACCAGATCCCTCGACGGCAAGCACGGATTTACCTTTGCGCTTCCTGTTGCAGCACCGGACCTTCTTCGCCGGGGCGGCAGTATCTTCATCTGAGGAGTCGGTTTCCATGCTGGCGTCTTCGCCGGGGTACTTCCTTCCCTCTTCAGCCCGGGCACATCTGTTAGCAAGAACATAGAGTTCTGCTACATCTTTCACCTTGTTCATTGCCAGCTCTTCGCGCATCTTGCGGTTACGCACGTTCTGATGGAACGCGTTGATGATGGCGGCAGGGTGAACATCAGGGATATTGTACTGTATCCGGCTGAACCTCTGTATATACTTACGGAGACTCTCGCCTCCCTCCTGGGGAATGACGTGCAGGTCGCTCGCTTGGCCATGGGCTTGGTGGCCTCCAGTAAAGGTGCCCACAAACTCATGGCACAAATCCGACCAGGAGGAAATAGAGTCTACCGGCAAGTGCATCAACCATGACATGGCCTTGGGTTTAAGAGCCAATGGAAAGTAATTCGCAAGCACCTTATCGTCGCGGGCTCGGACAGCTTGCATCGCAATGGTGTAGATGCTGAGGAACTCGAACGGGTGGGTCTTGCCGCTGTACTTTTCGCCCACGTCAGGTTTGAAGGTGCGATGAGTGGGCCACTGGAACTGCCGTAGCTCACGGGTAAAAGCCGGACAACCTACCTCGTAAGGTAGGCCTCCAGGGCTCTCCGGTGCCGGGTGGTTCACAGCAGGCCCTGCTCGCCTGTCTGACTGGTGGTGCGCTCCACGCCGGTTCTCGATAGTGGTTCGAGCGTCTTCATGTTCTCGTTCCCGAAGGACTTGGCGCTGGTCACAGTGGGTCCACGGGTCGGACAATGCTATGGAGATTTCGTCGCCCGCAACGTCGCGACGGGCTGGCGTCCGCGGTACCGGGTGAGGAGGAGGCGAGTGCATCGTGGTCGCGGCACCGCCGGCTTTCCTGCCACTGGTGCGTGGGACTCCGTCGGAGCATCGACCCGGGGGCTCCACCAGACTCGGTTCGTCTTTGTTGGCCACCGCAACAAGGCTTCGGATAGTGGCTCTCCATTCGTCGAGTTTCCCCGTAGTGGGAGGAAAATCGAGGAGCAACTGCACGCGCGCCAGGGCTTCTGCTGGCATCTGTGGCAGCAAAACCTGCATGGATCGCGACGTGCTTCGACTTTTGACCATGTCAGAAGGAGCTCTATCACGACCCCGCGGTCGCATGCCATCTTCACCAACGCCTCGGCGAGCGGGCAGGTATTCTACCTCCCGGGAGTGGCACTCGGGGCTCTTCCCGCGGTGACGCCCGGGGTCTTCAGCGTGATTGCGCCGTTCGTCGTGCGCCACTTGAGAGGAGCGTGCCGTTGGCGCCAGCGTGGGAGTCTTGGAGGCCCTCGCATCGCCTTTGGGCTGGACGGTAGCAATCTTGGAAGGCCCCGCGCCACCCGCGGAGGGCCTGGCTCCGTCTTTGGATTTGGCGGCGTGCGGCCCGTTACCAGGCGCACGAACATCGCCGCCTCCCAAACTCCGGCTGCTAGGACGGTGTTGGTGTTCGCGAACGGCGCCCTGGGTCCTTTCTGCGACCGGTCCGCTGCTCGCCCGCGTCGGGACGGGATGTCCGGCTTCCGACGGGCCAACCGCCACTGTCGTCTTCTTCTTGGGCGCCATGACGATGAAGAAGCATCGAACTAACTGCTAAAGCTGATTCTCACAACTGCGCCCCCCTACCTAGCGCGCCAAAGATGTCGGTGCGGAACGACACCTATGGGATCACAAGAATCCCTACTACGGTTGCGGGGTGCTGGGTCGTGAGAAGAGCGGATCAAACAGATAGCACACGGTTCGTTTATCCAGGTTCGGGCCGCGGGGATGCGTAAAACCCTACTCCTGCTTTGGTGGATTGTATATCTGTGTTCTTGAGCTAGCTATGGGGCGTGAGGAGCTCCAAAAAGCCGAATCCTCCTCCTGGTCGCCTCGGGCCTCCTTTTATAGGAAAGGGGGTTGCCACCGTGGCACACAGGAGGTGGAAAGGTTACCGTGATGTGAGGTTATCCCTCACAGTACATGACAAGGCACATTTAATGCGTCTTGCCCAGGTGTCCTTGCTTTATCGGGGACGGGGGAGAGCCCTGTCTCGTCCGTCGCCGCTCCCTCTCGTGTCGACACGTGCCCTGGCCAGCGGCACCCGCGGTGCCATGTAGGTAGGCAGGCAGCTGAGGTGGCGCAGTGTGGGTCTCCATGAAGATCCGCATGCCGCCACGTAGGTGCCTGCCCAGCTGGTTGGGTCGGCAGCTGCATGCGAACGACAGTAGAGGTTTGACTGGCTTGGGCCTGATGGTGGCCCTACGGGTGTTCTTGGCAAGGGCCTTGCCGGGGCCCCAGCAAAGGTCTTGCCGTGGCGCCTGCTGTCATCCCCGGCAAGGCTCTTGCCGGGGGCTTTGTGGTTCTCCTTGGCTGGGATCCCGCCCAAGGATCATCATGTTCTAAAGGGTGTATCTGATCTTGAATGTCTTCACAAAGATCTGCATGCCACCACGGGAATGTCTCCCGAATCCTTGCCCCATGGGGGCAGTGGACTCAAGGGTGACTCACTCTGTAGGTGTGGGGCGAGCTGCCACGGCAAGGGTCTTGCCGGGTTTGCCAAAACCGCCTCCCGGCAAGGATCTTGCCGGGGGGTCCGCTTCGTCCCCTTTGCTCTTTGTGGTCTTGGTCTTGGCGTCGTTCTGCTTCTCCTGAGATTCGGCCTTACCTTGGCTCACCTCCCTTGCCTTTCTCAGTGTGGTGGTGCCCGTGGCTCAGACTGCCCGTGCACAGTTATAGGGGTACAAAAAGTGTACCCCTCTTTTTGTACACCGACAATGCGCAAGGGAAATCAAGTCATCACAATTTTTGGACACGATTCGATCATGAAACAATTTGCATTTGATATTTAAACGACCATGTTCATTGCAAAGTTCACAAGTATGGTAAAGGTATTTTAAATTTTCAGCACTCACATTTAGCCTTTCTTGCAACCATTTACTTTCTAAGTACTTATGCCTCTTGCAATATCTATCTTCCCTATTTGTTGTGTACTTACAAACCCAATGCACTCCACAAAAATTGACATGTTTATAGGAGGCATTTTCATCATAACTAGTGCAATCATCATTAGTACTATAGATATTCAAGGAATTCGTACTAACAACATTGCAATCATGCTCATCATTCAAATATTTAGTGCCAAACATTTTAGAGATCTCTTCTTCTAGCACTTGAGCACAATTATCCTTTCCATCATACTCACGAAAGATATTAAAAAGGTGAAGCGTATGAGACGAACTCAATTCCATTTTTTATAGTTTTCTTTTATAAACTAAACTAGTGATAAAACAAGAAACTAAAAGACTCGATTGCAAGATCTAAAGATATACCTTCAAGCGCTAACCGCACCGGCAACGGCGCCAGAAAAGAGCTTGATGTCTACTACACAACCTTCTTCTTGTAGACATTGTTGGGCCTCCAAGTGCAGAGGTTTGTAGGACAGTAGCAAATTTCCCTCAAGTGGATGACCTAAGGTTTATCAATTTGTAGGAGGCGTAGGATGAAGATGGTCTCTCTCAAGCAACCTTGCAACCAAATAACAAAGAGTCTCTTGTGTCCCCAACACACCCAATACAATGGTAAATTGTATAGGTGCACTAGTTCGGCGAAGAGATGGTGATACAAGTGGTATATGGATAGTAGATAAAGGTATTTGTAATCTGAAATTATAAAAACAGCAAGGTTACTAATGATAAAAGTGAGTGTAAACGGTATTGCAATGCTAGGAAACAAGGCCTAGGGTTCATACTTTCGCTAGTGTAAGTTCCCTCAACAATACTAACATAATTAGATCACATAACTATCCCTCAATATGCAAAAAAGAGTCACTCCAAAGTCACTAATAGCGGAGAACAAATGAAGAGATTATGGTAGGGTATGAAACCACCTCAAAGTTATTCTTTCCAATCAATCCGTTGGGCTATTCCTATAAGTGTCACAAACAGCCCTAGAGTTCGTACTAGAATAACACCTTAAGACACAAATCAATCAAAACCCTAATTTCACCTAGATACTCCAATGTCACCTCAAGTATCCGTGGGCATGATTATACGATATGCATCACACAATCTCAGATTCATCTATTCAACCAACACAAAGGACCTCAAAGAGTGCCCCAAAGTTCTACCGGAGAATCACAACGAAAACGTGTGCCAACCCCTATGCATAGGTTCATGGGTGGAACCCGCAAGTTGATCACCAAAACATACATCAAGTGAATCACGTGATAACCCATTGTCACCACAGATATCCACGGCAAGACATACATCAAGTGTTCTCAAATCTTTAAAGACTCAATCCAATAAGATTACTTCAAAGGGGAAACTCAATTCATTACAAGAGAGAAGACGGGGAGGAGAAACATAGGATCCAACTATAATAGCAAAGCTCGCGATACATCAAGATCGTATCACCTCAAGAACACGAGAGAGAGAGAGAGAGAGAGATCAAACACATAGCTACTGGTACATACCCTCAGCCCCGAGGGAGAACTACTCCCTCCTCGTCATGGAGAGCACCGGGATGATGAAGATGGCCACCGAAGAAGGATTCCCCCCTCTGGTAGGGTGTAGGAACGGGTCTAGATTGGCTTTCGGTGGCTACTGAGGCTTCTGGTGGCGGAACTCCCGATCTATTGTCCGTTCTGGAAGTTTTAGGGTACGATGATATATATGGGTGCAGGAAGTACGCCAGAGGAGCTACGGGGGCCCCAAGAGGCAGGGGCGCGCCATAAGGGGGGGGGGCGCCCCCACCCTCGTGAGCACCTCCCGTATCTCCTGACGTGGAGTCCAAGTCTATCCGGTGGCTTTCGTTCCAAAAATAACTTCTCTAGTTGATTTCGTTCCGTTTTGACTCCGTTTGATATTCCTTTTCTTCGAAACACTGAAATAGGCATAAAACAGCAAATCTGGGCTGGGCCTACGGTTAATAGGTTAGTCCCAAAAATTATATAAAAGTGGAAAATAAAGCCCAATATTGCCCAAAACAGTAGATAATATAGCATGGAGCAATCAAAAATTATAGATACGTTGGAGACGTATCAGTGTACCACAAAATGGGACTCCACGAGCTACTGTTCATTCACCTTCTACTGCCTTTCTCCAGCCTCCACGGGCTACTGTTCATCCACCGTCGACCTCCTCTAGCTTCCACTTGCGACTGTTCATCCACGACATCTCCCTCCAGCCTCCACCAGCTACTGTTCATCCACGGGCTCCTGTTCATCCATCCTCCACCGCTCCTCCACCGACTACTGTTCAACCAGCCCTCTCCACGGGGTCCTGTTCAACCACCCCTCCACGGGCTACTGTTCATCCAACCCTCCACCAGCTACTATTCAACCAGCCCTCCACCGGCTGCTGTTCATCCAGCCCTCCACGGGGTCCAATTCATCCACCCCAACCAGCTCAATCGGGGTCCTATTCAATCACCAGCAACAACCTCTACTACCACGGGATCCTGTTCATCCTACCCCCACTGGAACTGTTCATCCAACACCCAACAACGCTCACTGTTCGTCAAGAGGCAACAGGTTTGATCGGCTTCAGTTAGCAGCAGTAGCGAAGGAATCGCTCGATCGGGTTTAGTTAATAGTGGGGATCGATCGATCGCTCGGGTTCAGTAACGCGTAGCCTGCAGTGCAATCGCTCGGGTTCAGTTAGAGCCCAACGCCTTGCACCCACACGCGTACGTGTATGAGAGAAACGCGCATCGCTCGCCCCCGACTACCCACCATAGCCGGGAATTCTCCGATATTTTCCTCGCCCTCGCTTCTTCCATGGTTTTTTCGGTCATGGACGGCCCAAAGAATGTCATGCAGCCGCGTCTTCGGCCCAAAGCCCATTTTTTGTCATAGAAGTAGGAGCCCACCACATACATGATGATACCAGGTTTTGTCACAATTATTGTCATAGAAGTGTCATAACCATGACAGAAAAAAATCGTTCGGCCCAAAATGTCAAGGATGTGTCTTTTTTTTGTAGTGCTAACTTGTTTTTGCAGGGCATGTTGTGATGCGATATGGTCAAGACATGATGTGATATACATTATTGTATGAGATGATCATGTTTTGTAAAAGTTATCGGCAACCGACAGAAGCCTTATGGTTGTCTCTTTATTGTATGAAATGCAAACGCCATGTAATTGCTTTATTTTATCACTATGCTTTAGCGATAATTGTAGAAGCAATAGTTGGCGAGATGACCACGATGCTACGATGGAGATCAAGGTGTCGAGCCGGTGACAATGGAGATCATGATGATGCTTTGGAGATGGAGATCAAAATCACAAGATGATGATGGCCATATCATGTCACATATTTTGATTGCATGTGATGTTTATCTTTTATGTATCTTATTTTGCTAGTACGGCAGTAGCATTATAAGATGACCCCTTAACTAAAATTTCAAGGTCTCCTGAGTATGCACCGTTGCAAAAGTTCGTCGTGTTGAGACACCACGTGATGATCGGGTGTGATAGACCCTACGTTCACATACAAGGGGTGCAAGATAGTTTTGCACATGCGGAATACTCGGGTTAAACTTGACGAGACTGGCATGTACAGACATGGCCTCGGAACACTACAGACCGAAAGGTCGAACGTGAATCATATAGTAGATATGATCAACATAGGGATGTTCAGCATTGATGACTACTCCTTCTCATGTGATGACCGGACATGATTTAGTTGATTTGGATCATGTATCATTTAGATGACTTGAGGGATGTCTAAGTGGGAATTCTTAAGTAATATGATTAATTGAACTTAATTTATCATCAACTTAGTCCTGATAGTTTTTGCATATCTATGTTGTAGATCAATGGCTCGTGGTACCGTTCCCTTGAATTTTAATGCATTCCTAGAGAAAGCAAAGTTCAAAGATGATGGTAGCAACTACACGAACTAGGTCCGTAACTTGAGGATTATCCTCATTGCTGCACAGAAAAATTATGTCCTTGATGCACCTCTAGGTGTGCCACCCCCTCCAGCAACTCTGGACGTTGTGAATGCCTGGCAGTCGCGTGTTGATGACTACTTAATAGTTCAGTGTGCCATGCTTTACGACTTAGAATCGGGACTTCAAAGACGTTTTGAACATCATGGACCATATGAGATGTTCTAGAAGTTGAAGTTAATATTTCAAGCAAATGCCCCAGTTGAGAGATATGAAGTCTCCAACAAGTTCTATAGCTGCAAGATGGAGGAGAACAGTTCTGTCAGTGAACACATACTCAAAATGTCTGGGTATAATAATGTCACACCCTGCATTTTGTAACATTTCATTTTCATTATTAAAGCATGAAAGTTTGGACCAACAAAAACTTTTTTTTTGCATTATTTGGCTTTTATTTGGAGTTGGTTTCCTCTCTGTGTTTCTTTCAAGTGCTTCTTGAAGTCAACTACTCTACCCTCTAAATTCCATCTCCTTACCCCAAGCTCCTGACCAATGACCATGCCAGGTGAATAGTGCTATATAGAATTTTCTTACAAAAATAATTTGGCTAGAAAGTATTTTCTAAAATTAGTTTTCCAAAAACCCCTGAATTGAGGTTTGCACTGCAAGTACTTGATTAAGAGCAGTAAAAATCATTCCAAAAATATATTTGACTCCTATTAGATATAGGATGCCCAGGAACCACAAACCTATAATTTTAAAAATTGTTTTACTATTTTATTTAAAGGCTTTTTCTTAAGGCCAGAAATGGTCTTTAATAGGGAAAAATTATTTTATTGTTTTAAAAATATTTGACAAAATTTATGGAAACTCATAGGACATATATTGTCCATATATAAGAGTTTCAACACCTGGTCATGTTCAAAATATTGGTCAAATCCCTCTAAAACCCTTCCTGGATATTTCAAGCTTTTGAAATATTTACAAAGGAAATATTCTCCAAAAATTCCAGGAAAATTCTATCATGTCACATATGACATATTAGATGATCTTGCCAAGCCTCAGGACTTGGAGAACATGATAACACCATCAAAACCCCTCAAAACTATCTCTGTCCATTCTGAAGTTTGATCAACTTTACAATGCCAAGTATGTCCAAATGTTCTCAAACTTGGTGGACATGCTTCATTGGTCTAATGATGCATCTGGACCAAATGGCACAGGTTGGAGAAGAGGAAGTCTTGGTCAAAGTGCCTCAAAACCCTCTCTGACCAGAATCAAGTTTGAACTACTTTGCACTACCAACTTTTTCTCCAAGACCCCAACTTTGGTGAGCCTGACCATGTGACCAAATAAGGCCACCACACCAAGTGGTACATCAAGGAGAAATGATTTACTCCACTGGATCTACACAAATCCATTTCTGCCCATTTCTAGGGTTTGCAAAAGTTGCATTGGCAACTTTGTTCAAATAAGCTCAAAATGGGTGGAAGGCCCTAAATATATGTGAAATTTCACCCCTTGGAGTATCTTGGCCAGTGGGAGTCATTAGCTTACCCAAAACTCCATCAAACACCTTCTGGCAGAATACTAAAAGGCCTATTTTTGCCACTTTCACTAATCTCCTTGAGTTCATCTTTTTGCCACAACCCCTCCTCACTCCCCTCTGTCACTTAGACACTTTTCTACCCGAGGAAGCAATGTGGAGGAAGGAGGGAATCACGTTTGTCCTCTCTGGACAACAGCTTCCCTTCTCTCTCCCAGCCTCTCTCTTTCCCCTCTGCACCCCAGAGCATCCCAGGCTCTTTCCAGGTTTTGCCCCCTTCCACTGTCGCCTCCAGACAGAAAAGGACGCGCGCGCGACGCGGAAAACCCGCGGATGCCGGCCAAAGTCGCACTCTGGAGCGCCTGCCAGAGCGCCGACCATTGACACCGCGCCTCCCGACCGCCTCGTGCCTTCCCATCGCGCCAGTTGATGTGTCTCGACGTCTGCGACACGCCGCCGTGCCGTCCCCATTGTCTCTCCCTCTCTCTCCCCTCCTGCAGCGCGTGCCCGACGCCGCCCGGCTCGGCCAATGGCCGGCCTCACACGCGCGGGCGCCAGAACCCTCCCCCGCTCTCTCTCCTTCTCACTGGCGCCCTACTCCATCCCCACGAGCGCCGTGGACAGCTCCAACTCCTCTCCCACGGTCTCCAGAGCCGATCCCGCGGGCGCCCGTAGGCCACGCCTACGGTGAACCGCGGCCAGCCTATATAAGGTGCCCCCGAGCCTCTCTCTTCCTCCCTGTCGCCCCTCCACACACCCAATCGGCCTCCCGCACCACTCCTTCCTCTCCAGAACCACCCGAGCTCGAGATCGAGCTCGAGCTCCGCCGCCTCGGCTCGTCGGCGTCCGGGCGGTACAGGCCTTCTCCGCCCCAGCTCTCTCTCGATCTGGAACCGCGAGGCGCCACTGATTCTTTCCCCCCTCGTTTCCCCTTGTTTTGCAGCCGGAACCGGCCGGAGCCACTGACGCCGAAGCGCCTCCGCCGCGGGACCTCGTCGCCGGCGAAGCAGGCCACTCCGGCGACCGTCTCCACCACCACCAGAACCGCGACTCGCCCCTGAGTCCGACGGTAGTCTCCGCATCCCTTCCCGTGCCCTGTACCGCCGCCGGCGAGCTCGCCGTCGCCTCTGGCCGGAGGTAGACGACGGCCGCCGTGGGGCCGGCCCGTCAGCCACACGCCCTGACGGGTGGGATCCACCCGTCAGGTTTAAAACGTGCGCGCGCGCGCGCACCGATCCGCCGTCGGCCGAAGGCGTATTCAGCCTTTACGCCTTCGATGTGGCGGCCGCGTGGGCTGGGTTTCCCCCCCCCCTGGGCCTGCTGCTGCTGTGGCCTCTCTGGCCCAGTGGCACAGCGCCATTTTTCTTTTTCCTTTTCTGTATTATTTCCAAATATTCCACAGGGCAGAATATTAATCCAAATGCATTGATTCCAATTTCTAAATTCCTAGAATATTGCAACCTATTTAATGGTGCAACTTTCACTCAAATCCAACCATCTTTTCTTCTCTGTAAATATTTAAATGTGGTTTTTAGCATTTAAATAGGCCTTTGAAAATCCATAACTCCTATTTTGCTGCTCCAAAACCAAAACCAAAAGTTGTCCCCTTCCTAGCCTTCCTCCTAGTATTTTACAAAAATAAGTTGACATTTTTGTGAGCACTTTGACTTTTCTGTTTTTATTATTGCCTTATTTTCCCGTTGTTTTCTTGCGACGTTAGATCCCGTATTTGACGAGGTAGCTGAGGAAGAAGGAGGAGCAGGGCCTGAAGACTTTGAAGATCAAGCCAACCAAGGCAAGCAGCCCTTTGACCATGACTATGATACCCCTTTATATGCATGTCATTTTTAGCTCTTTATTATCGATGCATCGGAATCATGATGAGATGGTGAACCACGTGGGTTGGTTACCACGATTACTTCCTCGTTGATACTTGCAGTGTGCATGGCCCTACCTTCTTATGAGGGTTATGCCGGTGGGAGTAGATAGGATGCAAATGTAGATGCTACGCATATGGGGTGGGTTTGTGCATGGTGAAGGAGGCAATGTGATTTCAAAAGTCTTTTCGAAAACCCCGTCGGGTGCCACTTATGCCCGAGGGAGATGATGAGATGGGTGACCACTTGATGACGAAGTGGTGTGCCAAGGAAGGTGTGTGTTGTTTTCAAAACGGATTGGTCGGAGTTGCGACCGTTATTCCAACCTTACATGCGCGACCACTCTACCCTTATATGGGAAAGGGCATTATTGAGTACCTAGACCGATACTAGCTTGGAGCCCGCATTACTAGTGACGGGGGAGAGTTGGTGCTCTCTCTTGGGATGGGGTCGTGCCAGGTAGGGCGGCCATGACTGTTTTCACAGGGCACCGGACACACCGTTGGTACCCCGTGCTTGTGGTATATGATGAAAATGGGAGCGAGGCTCCACAACTTTATGATGTGAAATGTTCGGCACGGGGGTTACTACCAATCGAGTGGACTCCATGTTAGTGTCGTCTAGGGAAAGGTAGTGATCGGGTGCTTACCCCGGGTACTTGAGGTACCGCGGGTCGTGGATGACACGGAAGTTCCCCAGATCTAGTGGGTAAAGTGTGCAACCTCTGCAGAGTGTAAAACTATTCGAATAGCCGTGTCCACGGTCAAGGACAGTTGGGTAACCGCTCTTGGGCTACGTCCACTTGTTTTCAAACCCGGTGTGTGTGTGAGATGATGGTGTTGTCTTGGATCAAGTCAGAGGACTTGACACGATTGAGATGGGTTGGTGCCCTCTCTGTTTATGATAAATGGGTTGGTGCCCCTTTCTATTTATGTTGATATCTGTGACCAGTTCTTATGGATACTTGAATTCTCTTGATGCATGCTTTATAGGATGTTGAACATGTCATTGCACTCAAAACTAGCTTTATGCAAAACTTTACCTATGTTATGCATTACTGTACCTTGAACCAAATCATGGGTTGCTTGCGAGTACATTCAAAGTACTCATTGGCTTGCCATTGGTTATTTAATTAACCAGGCATGGAAGAACCGGAGTTCGGAGAAGAGTTCATTGGAGGCGATCATGCGAACTAGGGCGTTTTCCCAGTCAGAATGCCTGTAGGGTTAAGGCAGATGGCATGGGTTCTACTTATCGACGACGTTTTCCGCTGCTATGTTTCATTTGATGTTCAGCCCTTAAGGCTTTATCGATGTAAGACTTGACCATGTTGGTCACTATTTGTGTAAGACGGTATGTATGGATGTAAGACTCTTGTTATTCAGCTTCTGTGTGTTCAGTGAGCATTGATCTCTGGGATCACTGTACACGTGCATTCGGTGATCACGACTTGCGAGTCGGGGTCCCCACAGAGCTGGTACCAGAGCCATCCTGACTGTAGGAAGCCTTAGTTAGCATGGACGTTAGTTAGAGCGAGACTATCCACCAGGTTACCCATATACCTATGTTTATGTTAGTATCCCAAACATAGGTCACATTCCTTTATTGACCCTTTCCCTTCCACTTTTTGTAGATGGCCGCCGTACCCGAGGACTTCCTGACCACTGGGTTTCCTGTGCTTCTTGAGGATAGCCTCAGGAAGTGCCAGTTCACTCGAGTCCCCACCTTCTCCTACCACGAGCACTGGGTCGACAGCACCAAGAGGGAGTATCACGTGGAGGTAGTCGTGAGGGCGAATGACGCCCCGACGAGCTGGTTCTTTGAGGGACCCCAGATGGCGACACTGCTCCTCGCCGTGGAGACTGCTGCCCTCAAGGCGCTGACTCGCCTCCGGGATCTCCTGCCAGAGATGGCGAGAGAGCCAGCCACTCGTTACCTGCCTTATCGTAAGGAAGGTGATGACGAGAGCAGCGCACCAACACCACCCTTGGACGAGGGACTTTCTCTCCGCTTCCAGACCTACTTCAGCTTGTGTGCCGACAGTCTGGCACAACACCTGGCCTCGGAGTCGACGGAGCTTCGGAAGGAACTCCGCGAGACCAAGGAGCTCCTCCGCATAGTTCAGATGAAGGCAGACAGGATCAAGAAGGATGGAGCGCCCCCTGGACAGCCCGCAGTAGCTTATCGAGGCGGACGACCCCCACAGGTCGCACCTGCCAAGGGAACACCTCAGCCACGCCGTATGACGGCAAAGGAGTACCGCAACCTCTTCACGACGCCACCAACAAAGCAGCGTCGTGTTCAGCTCCTTCACTCCCCCGCTTCCTCAAGCGATGAAGAGACCAAGACAGATGAAGATGAGGAGGAAGACCCAGAGGAGCCAGAATACCCGACCGAGCATTCCACCACTTAGACTCCGTTCAGGACTAGGATAGGCTAGCTCGTAGCCTATGGTAGGATAGGTCGTGTACCCCTTTTGCGAAGTCGAGTCCTTGTAATGGTTCTTGTGAAACCATGTTATGTTGCGTTTGCGTTCAGCTTGCTTTCATGAAGTCGTACTTTCCCTTTGGGAGCTTGTAAACGACTACATTCCCCATTTGGTTTTAATGCATGAGTTTGGCCCTTCTGGCCTTTGTTTTACTTAATTTGTGTCACACCACCCCCTTGCTAGGCATTCCATCTCTACTGCTTTCCCTCATTGTTGTTCCCAATCATGAGACCTTGACCGCTCCAACAGGATGCCTGTTGTAACACGTACTGGTACCTCTACCCAGCCGCAAGAAGCCGGAGGTTCTGCTGAGGCCGGAGCCAGCCAGGACCAAGCCCAAGGACAGACTCCACCACCACCACCTCCTCCAAGCATGGATATGGCTCAGCTTCTCCAAGCCTTTCGAGAGGAGCGCCAAGCCAACACTGCAGCCCTCCAGATGATTGCTCAGGATGTCAACCGCCAGCCGGCGGGGCACGGCCCTGGACGTTCCACACTGGTGGAGTTCAAGAAGCATGCACCACCCACTTTCATTGAGACTGCTGAACCCCTGGATGCAGACGACTGGGTCCGCACCATTGAGGATCTGCTGGCACTAGTCGGATGCACTGAGGACCGTGATAAAGTGGCGTATGCTGCCCACTGTCTCGGGGGGACTGCCAGAGCTTGGTGGGATGGATTCAAGGCTATGCATGTTGAGCAAGACATCACTTGGGACACCTTCAAGACGGAATTCCGCAAGGCCCACATCCCTTCTGGAATCATGGCCATCAAGAAGCGTGAGTTCCGAGCCCTGAAGCAAGGTAGTAGCACTGTCAAGGAGTACATGCAGAAGTTCAGTGTTCTCTCAAGGTATGCCCCTGAGGATGTCAGCACTGATGCTGCCAAAAGGGAGCGCTTCATGGAAGGCCTTAACCAGACTCTGCAGTACTCGCTTGTTGTGTGTGACTGCCCAACCTTTCCTGATCTGGTGAACAAGGCACTCATGCTTGAGGACAAGCGACGTGCCTTGGATGACACTCGTAAGGGCAAGATGATCAGCAAGGGTAGCTCCAGCAACCAGAAGCATCGCCCGTGGCAGCCAGCCCCGGTCAAGCCAACCTATCAGCAGCCAAGAGCTCCTGCACCTCGCACCAACTATCCACCTCAGCAGTATGCCAACCCCAGGCCAGCTTACAACAACCCCAATAACAATGCTGGCAAGGGCGTCGTCCCCAATCAAGTCACTTGTTTCGGATGTGGACAGCCAGGGCATTACTCCAAGAATTGCCCCAACAAGAAGCCTGACGCCCCGCGCCCCAATGCGCAGAACCCGGGACAAGGCCGTGGAATGCCACCAAGGAACCAAGCTCCCCGCAACTTGCCCAACAATGGCAGGGGTCGTGTGAATCATGTCACCGCGGAAGAAGCCCAGGAAGACCCGGACGTCGTGCTGGGTACGTTCCTTGTCAATTCAGCACCCGCAACAGTTTTGTTTGATTCTGGAGCCACGCATTCTTTTGTCACCCAAAGTTTTGCATTAAAAAGTGGCATGACCCCTACACCCCTGAATAACCCTATGGTGGTACAAACCCCCGGAGCAGAGATGAGAGCCAAGATAGGATGTAAAGGAGTCGGGATTACCATTAACGGGGTAGACTTCCTAGCAGACCTTATCATCCTAAAATCACAAGGCTTGGATGTGATCTTGGGAATGGATTGGCTCAGCAAGCACCAAGGCTTGATTGATTGCGCCAACCGGACGGTCACTATGACCAATGGCCGAGGAGTCGAAGTTAAGTTTGCCTCCAATCCCTCCTCTGCTCAAGCCAACCAAGTCAACTGTCTGACTGAAGTTGGATTGGAGCAAGTGCCGGTAGTACGCGAGTATCCCGATGTTTTTCCTGATGAGCTACCAGGAATGCCTCCTGATCGGGACATTGAGTTCATCATCGAGCTCATACCCGGAGCGGGACCCATCTATAAGAAGCCTTATAGAATGGGATCGGAGGAGTTAGCAGAATTGAAGAAGCAGCTGGAAGAGCAGTTGAGGGAGGGATTTATCCGCCCTAGTGCCTCCCCTTGGGGATCACCTGTTCTGTTTGTGGCAAAGAAGGACGGTACCATCCGCTTATGCATTGACTACCGCTCCCTCAACGAGGTTACAATCAAGAACAAGTACCCACTTCCCAAGATTGAAGATCTGTTTGATCAACTCAATGGGGCCAAGGTGTTCTCCAAGATCGACCTCAGATCTGGGTACTACCAACTGAAGATCAGACCCCAAGATATTCCGAAGACGGCATTCGTAACCAGATATGGCCTGTATGAATGCACGGTCATGTCCTTTGGGTTGACCAATGCCCCAGCTTACTTCATGTATCTCATGAATAAGGTCTTCATGGAATATTTGGACAAGTTCGTCGTCGTCTTCATTGATGACATTCTTGTCTTCTCGAAGTCGGAAGAAGAGCACGAGCAACACTTGAGGATGGTCCTAGACAAGCTTCGAGAGCACCAACTGTATGCCAAGTTCAGCAAGTGTGAATTCTGGCTGCGTGAAGTTGGATTTCTGGGACATGTTCTAACTAAAGAAGGATTGTCAGTCGACCCTGCTAAGATTGAAGCCGTGACTGAATGGCAATCCCCGAGCAATGTGAAGGAAGTCAGAAGCTTCCTCGGACTCGCGGGATATTACCGCAAGTTCGTTGAAGGGTTTTCGAGCATTGCCCGACCCATGACTCAGCTCTTGAAGAAGGACAAGAAGTTCGAATGGACGCCGAAGTGCGAAGAAAGCTTCCAGGAGCTGAAGAAGAGGCTAACCACCGCTCCAGTTCTGGCCACACCAGATATTGTGATGCGTCAAGAATCGGACTGGGAGGTGTTCTGATGCAAGAAGGCAGAGTCGTGGCCTACCTTTCAAGGCAGCTACGACCTCACGAAGAGAACTACGCTACTCATGACCTTGAGCTAGCAGCAGTGGTTCATGCCCTGAAGACTTGGCGACATTACCTCTTGGGGAAGCGATGTGAGATATACACGGATCACAAAAGTCTGAAGTATATTTTCACTCAGAGGGAATTGAACATGAGGCAGAGAAGATGGCTGGAGTTGATAAAGGATTATGACCTCAGTGTTCAATACCACCCTGGAAAGGCTAATGTGGTAGCAGACGCGTTGAGCAGGAAGGCTTGCTCCTTGAATGCTATGCTAAAGCACAAGCTACCCGCCTTGTATGAAGAACTTGAAAACTTCGGGTTGGAACTGGTTGCACCAGGATTCTTGGCCAACCTCGAAGTTAAGCCTACCTTGATGGATGATATCAAGAAAGCTCAGAAGGGGCATGAGAGTATTGAAGGCATCAAGAGGAAGAACAAGGCAGGCAAAGCCTCAGGATTCTCAGAGGATGAGGAAGGAATTGTGTGGTTTGGGAATCGCATCTGCGTGCCCAACAAGGTTGAGCTCAAGAACCTGATCTTGCAAGAAGCTCATGACAGCCCATATTCCATCCACCCTGGAGGCACCAAGATGTATCAAGACCTGAAGGAAAAATTTTGGTGGCACGGGATGAAAAGGGAGATTGCCACCTATGTTGCAAAATGCGACGTATGCCAGAGAGTCAAAGCTGAGCATCAGCGACCCGCTGGATTGTTGCAACCCCTTAAGGTGCCTGAATGGAAGTGGGACAGAGTCGGGATGGACTTCATCACCGGTTTACCCAGGTCAAGCAAGGGACATGACTCAATATGGGTCATCGTTGACCATTTGACCAAGGTGGCCCACTTCATTCCCGTCAAGACGACCTACAAGGGGAACCAGTTAGCCAGTCTCTACATCAACCGAATCGTGAGCCTTCATGGTGTTCCCAAGGAGATTGTGTCAGATCGAGGAACCCAGTTCACCTCAAGGTTTTGGAAGAAATTCCAGGAGGCTATGGGGACCAAGTTGTCCTTCAGCACTGCTTTCCACCCGCAGACCGGAGGTCAGACCGAGCGAGTGAATCAAATACTCGAAGACATGCTCCGAGCCTGTGTCTTAGCTTATGGAGCTAGGTGGGAAGATTGCCTCCCTTTCGCCGAGTTCTCTTACAACAACAGTTATCAGGCCAGCCTTCAGATGGCACCATTTGAAGTGTTATACGGGCGGAAGTGCCGTACACCTCTCAACTGGTCGGAGGCCGGAGAAGGACTTGTCTTTGGGCCTGATATCCTTCGTGAAGCAGAAGAGCAAGTCCAGCTTGTCAGAGAGCGTCTGAAGTCTGCCAAGTCAAGGCAGAAGAGCTATGCGGACTCACGTCGCAGAGACATAAACTTCCGAGTTGGAGACCATGTCTATCTCCGGGTCACCCCTCTCAAAGGAGCCCAGCGCTTTCATGTCAAGGGAAAGCTCGCTCCGAGATACATTGGGCCCTTCAAGAATCACTGAGCGACGAGGAGAAGTGGCTTACCAGTTGGAACTTCCACCTGAACTTTCTGATGTGCACAACGTGCTCCACGTGTCACAACTCCGGAAGTGTCTCCAAGTTCCAGACAAGCCCGACCTCTACAAGGACGTCAATCACCAAGCCGTTGATCTTCAACCTGATTTGACTTATCGTGAGCGGCCCATCTGCATTCTGGATGAGGCTGAGCGACGCACTCGAAGGCGCACCATCAAGTACTTCAAGGTCCAATGGAGCAACCACACTGAAGCAGAAGCAACTTGGGAGCGTGAAGACTACCTTAGATCCGAATTTCCGTATCTCTTTTAAGCCTAGTTTAGGAATCTCGGGGACGAGATTCTTGTAAGGGGGGTAGGTCTGTCACACCCTGCATTTTGTAACATTTCATTTTCATTATTAAAGCATGAAAGTTTGGACCAACAAAAACTTTTTTTTGCATTATTTGGCTTTTATTTGGAGTTGGTTTCCTCTCTGTGTTTCTTTCAAGTGCTTCTTGAAGTCAACTACTCTACCCTCTAAATTCCATCTCCTTACCCCAAGCTCCTGACCAATGACCATGCCAGGTGAATAGTGCTATATAGAATTTTCTTACAAAAATAATTTGGCCAGAAAGTATTTTCTAAAATTAGTTTTCCAAAAACCCCTGAATTGAGGTTTGCACTGCAAGTACTTGATTAAGAGCAGTAAAAATCATTCCAAAAATATATTTGACTCCTATTAGATATAGGATGCCCAGGAACCACAAATCTATAATTTTAAAAATTGTTTTACTATTTTATTTAAAGGCTTTTTCTTAAGGCCAGAAATGGTCTTTAATAGGGAAAAATTATTTTATTGTTTTAAAAATATTTGACAAAATTTATGGAAACTCATAGGACATATATTGTCCATATATAAGAGTTTCAACACCTGGTCATGTTCAAAATATTGGTCAAATCCCTCTAAAACCCTTCCTGGATATTTCAAGCTTTTGAAATATTTACAAAGGAAATATTCTCCAAAAATTCCAGGAAAATTCTATCATGTCACATATGACATATTAGATGATCTTGCCAAGCCTCAGGACTTGGAGAACATGATAACACCATCAAAACCCCTCAAAACTATCTCTGTCCATTCTGAAGTTTGATCAACTTTACAATGCCAAGTATGTCCAAATGTTCTCAAACTTGGTGGACATGCTTCATTGGTCTAATGATGCATCTGGACCAAATGGCACAGGTTGGAGAAGAGGAAGTCTTGGTCAAAGTGCCTCAAAACCCTCTCTGACCAGAATCAAGTTTGAACTACTTTGCACTACCAACTTTTTCTCCAAGACCCCAACTTTGGTGAGCCTGACCATGTGACCAAATAAGGCCACCACACCAAGTGGTACATCAAGGAGAAATGATTTACTCCACTGGATCTACACAAATCCATTTCTGCCCATTTCTAGGGTTTGCAAAAGTTGCATTGGCAACTTTGTTCAAATAAGCTCAAAATGGGTGGAAGGCCCTAAATATATGTGAAATTTCACCCCTTGGAGTATCTTGGCCAGTGGGAGTCATTAGCTTACCCAAAACTCCATCAAACACCTTCTGGCAGAATACTAAAAGGCCTATTTTTGCCACTTTCACTAATCTCCTTGAGTTCATCTTTTTGCCACAACCCCTCCTCACTCCCCTCTGTCACTTAGACACTTTTCTACCCGAGGAAGCAATGTGGAGGAAGGAGGGAATCACGTTTGTCCTCTCTGGACAACAGCTTCCCTTCTCTCTCCCAGCCTCTCTCTTTCCCCTCTGCACCCCAGAGCATGCCAGGCTCTTTCCAGGTTTTGCCCCCTTCCACTGTAGCCTCCAGACAGAAAAGGACGCGCGCGCGACGCGGAAAACCCGCGGATGCCGGCCAAAGTCGCGCTCTGGAGCGCCTGCCAGAGCGCCGACCGTTGACACCGCGCCTCCCGACCGCCTCGTGCCTTCCCATCGCGCCAGTTGATGTGTCTCGACGTCTGCGACACGCCGCCGTGCCGTCCCCATTGTCTCTCCCTCTCTCTCCCCTCCTGCAGCGCGTGCCCGACGCCGCCCGGCTCGGCCAATGGCCGGCCTCACACGCGCGGGCGCCAGAACCCTCCCCCGCTCTCTCTCCTTCTCACTGGCGCCCTACTCCATCCCCACGAGCGCCGTGGACAGCTCCAACTCCTCTCCCACGGTCTCCAGAGCCGATCCCGCGGGCGCCCGTAGGCCACGCCTACGGTGAACCGTGGCCAGCCTATATAAGGTGCCCCCGAGCCTCTCTCTTCCTCCCTGTCGCCCCTCCACACACCCAATCGGCCTCCCGCACCACTCCTTCCTCTCCAGAACCACCCGAGCTCGAGATCGAGCTCGAGCTCCGCCGCCTCGGCTCGTCGGCGTCCGCGCGGTACAGGCCTTCTCCGCCCCAGCTCTCTCTCGATCTGGAACCGCGAGGCGCCACTGATTCTTTCCCCCCTCGTTTCCCCTTGTTTTGCAGCCGGAACCGGCCGGAGCCACTGACGCCGAAGCGCCTCCGCCGCGGGACCTCGTCGCCGGTGAAGCAGGCCACTCCGGCGACCGTCTCCACCACCACCAGAACCGCGACTCGCCCCTGAGTCCGACGGTAGTCTCCGCATCCCTTCCCGTGCCCTGTACCGCCGCCGGCGAGCTCGCCGTCGCCTCTGGCCGGAGGTAGACGACGGCCGCCGTGGGGCCGGCCCGTCAGCCACACGCCCTGACGGGTGGGATCCACCCGTCAGGTTTAAAACGTGCGCGCGCGCGCGCACCGATCCGCCGTCGGCCGAAGGCGTATTCAGCCTTTACGCCTTCGATGTGGCGGCCGTGTGGGCTGGGTTTCCCCCCCCCCCTGGGCCTGCTGCTGCTGTGGCCTCTCTGGCCCAGTGGCACAGCGCCGTTTTTCTTTTTCCTTTTCTGTATTATTTCCAAATATTCCACAGGGCAGAATATTAATCCAAATGCATTGATTCCAATTTCTAAATTCCTAGAATATTGCAACCTATTTAATGGTGCAACTTTCACTCAAATCCAACCACCTTTTCTTCTCTGTAAATATTTAAATGTGGTTTTTAGCATTTAAATAGGCCTTTGAAAATCCATAACTCCTATTTTGCTGCTCCAAAACCAAAACCAAAAGTTGTCCCCTTCCTAGCCTTCCTCCTAGTATTTTACAAAAATAAGTTGACATTTTTGTGAGCACTTTGACTTTTCTGTTTTTATTATTGCCTTATTTTCCCGTTGTTTTCTTGCGACGTTAGATCCCGTATTTGACGAGGTAGCTGAGGAAGAAGGAGGAGCAGGGCCTGAAGACTTTGAAGATCAAGCCAACCAAGGCAAGCAGCCCTTTGACCATGACTATGATACCCCTTTATATGCATGTCATTTTTAGCTCTTTATTATCGATGCATCGGAATCATGATGAGATGGTGAACCACGTGGGTTGGTTACCACGATTACTTCCTCGTTGATACTTGCAGTGTGCATGGCCCTACCTTCTTATGAGGGTTATGCCGGTGGGAGTAGATAGGATGCAAATGTAGATGCTACGCATATGGGGTGGGTTTGTGCATGGTGAAGGAGGCAATGTGATTTCAAAAGTCTTTTCGAAAACCCCGTCGGGTGCCACTTATGCCCGAGGGAGATGATGAGATGGGTGACCACTTGATGACGAAGTGGTGTGCCAAGGAAGGTGTGTGTTGTTTTCAAAACGGATTGGTCGGAGTTGCGACCGTTATTCCAACCTTACATGCGCGACCACTCTACCCTTATATGGGAAAGGGCATTATTGAGTACCTAGACCGATACTAGCTTGGAGCCCGCATTACTAGTGACGGGGGAGAGTTGGTGCTCTCTCTTGGGACGGGGTCGTGCCAGGTAGGGCGGCCATGACTGTTTTCACAGGGCACCGGACACACCGTTGGTACCCCGTGCTTGTGGTATATGATGAAAATGGGAGCGAGGCTCCACAACTTTATGATGTGAAATGTTCGGCACGGGGGTTACTACCAATTGAGTGGACTCCATGTTAGTGTCGTTTAGGGAAAGGTAGTGATCGGGTGCTTACCCCGGGTACTTGAGGTACCGCGGGTCGTGGATGACACGGAAGTTCCCCGGATCTAGTGGGTAAAGTGTGCAACCTCTGCAGAGTGTAAAACTATTCGAATAGCCGTGTCCACGGTCAAGGACAGTTGGGTAACCGCTCTTGGGCTACGTCCACTTGTTTTCAAACCCGGTGTGTGTGTGAGATGATGGTGTTGTCTTGGATCAAGTCAGAGGACTTGACACGATTGAGATGGGTTGGTGCCCTCTCTGTTTATGATAAATGGGTTGGTGCCCCTTTCTATTTATGTTGATATCTGTGACCAGTTCTTATGGATACTTGAATTCTCTTGATGCATGCTTTATAGGATGTTGAACATGTCATTGCACTCAAAACTAGCTTTATGCAAAACTTTACCTATGTTATGCATTACTGTACCTTGAACCAAATCATGGGTTGCTTGCGAGTACATTCAAAGTACTCATTGGCTTGCCACTGGTTATTTAATTAACCAGGCATGGAAGAACCGGAGTTCGGAGAAGAGTTCATTGGAGGCGATCATGCGAACTAGGGCGTTTTCCCAGTCAGAATGCCTGTAGGGTTAAGGCAGATGGCATGGGTTCTACTTATCGACGACGTTTTCCGCTGCTATGTTTCATTTGATGTTCAGCCCTTAAGGCTTTATCGATGTAAGACTTGACCATGTTGGTCACTATTTGTGTAAGACGGTATGTATGGATGTAAGACTCTTGTTATTCAGCTTCTGTGTGTTCAGTGAGCATTGATCTCTGGGATCACTGTACACGTGCATTCGGTGATCACGACTTGCGAGTCGGGGTCCCCACAAATAATCACTTGACTCAGCTGGGAGTTAACCTTCCAATTGATAGTGTTATTGACAGAGTTCTTCAATCACTGCCACCAAGCTACAAAGGATTCGTGATGAACTATAATATGCAAGGGATGGATAGGACAATTTCCGATCTCTTCGCAATGCTCAAAGTTGCGGAGGTAAAAATAAAGAAGGAGCATCTAGTGTTGATGGTTAACAAGACCACTAGTTGCCACTCCCGGGCAAGGGAAACAAAGAGAACTTCAAGAAGAATGACAAGCAAGTTGCCACTCCCGGGAAGAATCCCAAAGCTGGACCCAAGCCTAAAACTGAGTGCTTCTACTGCAAAGGGACTGGTCACTGGAAGCGGAACTACCCTAAGTATTTGGCGGATAAGAAGGATGGCAAAGTGAGCAAAGGTATATTTGATATACATGTCATTGATGTGTACCTTACTAATGCTCGTAGTAGCGCCTGGGTATTTGATACTGGTTTGGTTGCTCATATTTGTAGCTCGAAACAGGGGCTACGTATTAAATGAAGATTGGCTAAGGACGAGGTGACGATGCGCGTCAGGAATGGTTCCAAGGTCAATGTGATCACCGTCGACACGCTCCCTCTACATCTACCTTCGGGATTAGTTTTAGACTTGAATAATTGTTATTTGGTGCCAACATTGAGGATTAACATTATATCTGGATCTTGTTTAACGCGAGACGGTTATCCATCTAAATCAGAGAATAATGGTTGTTCTATTTATACGAGTAATATCTTTTATGGTCATGCACCCTTGAAGAGTGGTTTATTTTTGTTGAATCTCGGTTGTGGTGACACACATATTCATAATATTGATGCCAAAAGATGCAAAGTCGATAATGATAGTGCAACATATTTGTGGCACTACCGTTTAGGTCATATTGGTGTAAAGCGCATGAAGAAACTCCATGCAGATGGCCTTTTGCAATCACTTGATTATGAATCATTTGATACTTGCGAAGCATGCCTCGTGGGAAGATGATTAAAACTCTGTTCTCTGGAACAATGGAGTGAGCTAATGACTTATTGGAAATAATACATACCTTTTAATGCGGTCCGATGAGTATTGAGGCTTGCGGCGAGTATCGTTATTTTCTGACCTACACAGTTGATTTGAGCAGATATGGGTATATCTACTTAATGAAACACAAGTCTGAAACATTTGAAAAGTTCAAAGAATTTCAGAGTGAAGTGGAGAATCATCGTAACAAGAAAATAAAGTTTCTATGATCTGATCATGGAGGCGAATATTTGAGTTACGAATTTGGCCTTCATTTAAAACAATGTGGAATAGTTTCACAACTCACGCCACCAGGAACACCACAGCGTAATGGTGTGTCCGAACGTCGTAACCGTACTTTATTAGATATGGTGTGATCTATGATGCCTCTTACCGATTTACCACTATTGTTTTGGGGTTATGCATTAGAGACCGTTGTATTCATGTTAAATAGGGCATCATCTAAATCCGTTGAGACGAGAACGTATGAACTATGGTTTGGCAAGAAACATAAGCTGTCGTTTCTTAAAGTTTTGGCTTGCGACACTTATGTCAAAAAGCTTCAGCCTGGTAAGCTCGAACCCAAATTGGAGAAGTGCGTCTTCATAGGATACCCTAAGGAAACAATTGGGTGCACCTTCTACCACAAATCCGAAGGCAGGATATTTGTTGCCAAGAATAGAAACTTTCTAGAGAAGGAGTTTCTCTCGAAAGAAGTGAGTGGGAGGAAAGTAGAACTTGATGAGGTAATTGTACCTTCTCTCGAATTGGAAAGTAGCTCATCACAAAGACCATTCCTGTGATGCCTACACCAACTAGAGAGGAAGCTAATGATAATGATCATGAAACTTTAGATCAAGTTACTACCCAACCTCATAGGTCAACCAGAGCAAGATTGTCGGTGTCAAAACCGATGGATCTCGGGTAGGGGGTCCCAAACTGTGCGCCTAGGATCGATGGTAACAGGAGACGGGGGACACAATGTTTACCCAGGTCCGGGCCCTCTCTATGGAGGTAACACCCTACGTCCTGCTTGATTGATCTTGATGAATATGAGTGTTACAAGAGTTGATCTACCACGAGATCATAATGGCTAAACCCTAGAGGTCTAACCCGTATGACTATGGTATTGTGCGTATCCTTTCCGAACTAACACCTCCGGTTTATATAGACACCGGGGGAGATCTAGGGTTTACATAGAGTCGATTACATAAGAAGGAATCTTCATAGTCGGTCGCCAAGCTTGCCTTCCACGCCAAGGAGAGTCCAATCCAGACACAGGTACAGTCTTCGGTCTTCATCTCTTCACAGCCCATCCGTCCGGCCCATGGATAACAGGTCGGATGCCCGAGGACCCCTTAGCCCAAGACTCCCTCATTAGCCACCGAACCAGTCTTCAATAGCGAGGTGTTAGGCACACACATTGTCTTCGACATTGCAAGGTGGGTTCCTCCTTTAATGATCTTCAAGTGATTTATTCGGCCGTCGGTTCAATGTCGCTCCCATCGGCTTCTGCACGTTAAATAACTCCGCCTCCCACGTGTCAAGCGAAGGCGGAAGGTCAGCGAATTTTTGCACATAACACCCCGTCCATACAAGGAAGAGTACTTATTAAAGACATTGGATCCCAGATCCATTTGTCACCGCACAGAGGAAATCCCCGAAAACTGCCTAGGAGAAACCATTCCAGCATGGCCAGCGCCCCCAGCTCCTCCACCCGTTCCAGCCCAGAGAAAGGCCAGTGGGAGAGGTGTTCAGTGTCCCACAGTCAATTGACGAAGCTGCAGACGCAGGGATTTCTCCCCCTGCAGATCTAGTTCCTATTCGAGCGGGGCTAGATTCCTTCAACGGCGAGATTCAGGCAGAGGACTTCCCCAATCCATCCGGGGAGAGCGAGTATGTTTCGTCCCCTACCTGATAAGAGGCGTTGGATTTCCCATTCATCCATTCCTCCGAGGGCTTCATGAATACTATGGCCTCCAGCTGCATAACTTCACCCCTGCCTCCATTCTGCACATTGCAGGTTACGTCGCCTTATGTGAACTATTCCTGGGTATCGAGGCTCATTTCGAGCTATGGAGGAAGATGTTCTGTCTTGTCCCACGCAATCGCGAGGGGTCAATATTTGAAGTGGGTGGAGCCGAAGTATGGCATGTCGCTGATACTGGATATCTATCTGGCACACCAAGGAAGGCATCCGAAGAATGGCCTTCTGAATGGTTCTATATTGATGACGTCGCGCTTCCCGACCCAGTTCAAAAGGGTCTTCCTGAATTTGTGAGCGTTCCGCTGAAGAAACGCCACAGTTGGCGTCCTCCGAGTCTTGAAGAGGATGACAACGCAAAAGATTGCCAGCTTATGAGCAAGATAAAGACGCTCGCTCAGTCCGAACTCAAAATAATCGAGGTAATGGTGATCTCCATAGTGTGTGGGGTTCAGCCGCTACAATACAGAGGGCTGCCCATGTGGCACTATAATGGAGAGGATGACGCCTCCCGCTATGGCCGAAAGGGTCTGGATACCCCGCCGCTCTGGCCAAAATATTGGCTGAGCTGTTTAAAGGAGATGGATATTCCTTCGCATTAAGCACAGAGATGGATATTCTATGTATGATCCTCCCAGTAGTGTAAGCTTCAAACCCTTTATTCCACTCATTCCCTTTCCGGATTACTCTTGATAAATTTCAAGTCTGTTTATGACAGGACCGGCGGAAGGTCACCGAAGGACTTCATAGTCCTGCCCCACAGCCGGAGATCCACAACCGGGAGCTAGATCCTGGGTTTGAAGAGTATCCAGATATATTCATGGTGCTTGCGGGTGACACGTAATGGATCCTAAAGCATGATTTCTGCGTCCCCCTGACCAAAACCTCCCACATTAGGATTGCTTGTTAATGGGAGTGTTTTACCAGACAAGCTATGATGGCACAAAAGTGGCCATCACCGCCGACTATCCTGGCCTCCTTCCTGCTTCATATGTAAATAATTAAGAAACACCTTCTCTAAAAGAGTGCACTTATTCTGCCTCACCCAGCACACTGGATCGTGCTTTATAGGGGAGACGCTCAGCGATTTCGAAGAGATTGGCTCTCGCGCCGGGCAAGCCTTCCAAGAGGAAAGCAAACGGAGACACAGCCGTGCCTTCGTCGAAGAGGTATGGATTCGCCAACCCGCACCTAAGCAGTCTCGTCCAACCGTGACCTTCCCGTTTTCCATGTGTCAGGAGGAAGGCGCGCCGGACTATATCCGGAGGTTCGAGCGGCCATACTTCCCGCAGCTAGGATTCGAATCTTGCCGTGTAGACAGGGGCTAATGTAGGGGCGACGCCGGAATGTCCTCCAGCCGAGGACTCGGGTGATGTATCCATCACCAACTCGGAAGTGGAGAGTGATATGAATCATCGGCGCCGCCGGGCCATTTTACAAGACCCTGGTTTTTCAGAACAGTCGTTTAATGCCTTCAACTCAGCCGATGCATATGTCCGGGCTGCTCGAGATGGGATTAACAGGGCCACAAGGCAACATTTGAAAGATGTGCAGATAAATTCGCTTTATCTGTTATGATAAGCATATGCCAGTAGCCCCCGAGACTTAAAGGAGTTGAAACAACTAATTTAAGGATCAATGTACAACCAGGTGCTTACGGAGAGGAATACCCAACTAGCTCAGGAACTAGAGAAGTGTCAGTGCCAGCTGCTTGCTGCCAATGCCGAACTGGAGAAATACATGGCATCTCCCAGTAATTTTTTCTTCTATCGAAAATTCATAATGATACACCGATAGTGTGAATCTGGGTTCTAATCTTTTTTTTAGACCAACTATGAGAGCAACCGGACGCCGCTCGAAGCGAAGAACACGGAGCCAAAAAACTTCTAGCAGCAGGCGAGCGTGTATTGACAAAGGTCATTGAAGAGAAAAAGAAACTCCAGGATTCGAACACCAAACTGGGCGAAGAACTGAAAGATGTGCGAGCGCAGATAGTCGACTCTGTGAGGGAGAACAAGAAGCTCTGTGGCAGCATATTCAGTACGTGGCTGCTTTTATCTTATAGCAGTTTGGAGGTAACGATAGCTGATATAGCTGTAATTGCAGGTGTATTGACGAACCGCCCCGAAGAGGAAGTGTCTGGATCATCGAATGATCTTCTGCAAGGGTTGTCGCAGTTGCACGAGCAAGCTCGGCAGGCTATGTGGAGTGTAGCCAAGGCTTTATGGCCATCCGACTTCCCTCTAGGAAGCATGGAGAAGCTGGTAGAGCTGTTCAAGGGAGCACGGTGGTGTATCCGGCTATGGAAGATATCTGCTTGCCGAGAGGGTGCGCGAGAGGCCTGGGCCATGGTGAAGACGCGATATACCAAGCTGGATCCTAATCACATGGCTCGTGTCGGACCAGTAGGGCCGAATGGGGAAGAAATTCCCATTAGTATAGTATATGACCAAGTAGAGGTGGCCGCCAAATATTCCCAACAGGATTGTAAGTTAGACTGCCAGTTGGGAGGTGTAGAGGAAGAGGTGTTCGAGTCCAAGTGACTACGTACTTTCCTCATCTAGCTGAATTGTATATCATTTATCATGGCAGACCTTTTCGCTTCAATCTCCGGACCTGAAGGTGCAAAGTGTTTCCGAATACTGTCGCGGCGGAATATGCTGGGGTATGCCTAGAAAACTAGGCGTAGGGATCATAGTTGCTTGAACAGACAAGTTGTATCCGGCTAGCTATGTTATATTACATTGATACCGTAAGAAACATATTCCAGAGAGGATAGTTCCGTTAAGGGTTCATTTCCCTGGGTGTGCATGCATTTAATGTGCATGTCTGACTTGTGATGCGAGCACCACAGTTTGTATAACTTCCGGGGGTGCACAATGGATTGAGTTTAGAAAACATCTTTAATTCACCGATCGAATATTCCCTTAAGAACGCTAGCTTTGGGCTTCACCCAGTCTGAGGTACACATCCGGATGACCCGGCAGTAACAATTGCAGAGGTGCTCCCTTTATGCCCTAGTCAAACTAACGAGAACGTAGGGCATAAGCACAGGAGCCAGGCAACCCAGCTAGGCAAAAACTTAAGTCATATCGATGCATATAGTGGCGAAGAAAAGGTACATATGGAAAAACTCATATGTGAGGAGCTTAATTCTCAAGGAATGAACAAAACTTCTGTCCGAGAAGCCCCCAGGTACAAGTGACATACATAGTTAGAGATGTATGTGTCGATGGTGTGCGGTCCAGCCGTACCAAAGCATTAAAGCAAAAAAGAAGAAAATAATCGAAAATGAGAGAAAAAATAATGGAAACTACGGGGGAGGGGGAGACGAACAAGGAGTTTGGTGTTAGGCATAGAATCTTCGGAGTCTCGCCGCGTTCCAGGGGTTTGGCTCGAGGTGATTGTCTGATGCATCGCGAAGACGCTACGCTTCTCCGGTGAGAACTTCATCAGTTATGAAGGGACCCTCCCATTTGGGCTTGAGTTTGTCCTTTTTCTTCTCCGGCAGGCGCAGAACGAGTTCGCCAACATTGTAAGTCTTGGCCCGTACTTCTCTGCTTTGATATCTTCGAGCCTGCTATTGGTAAAATGCTGAACGGGCTTTTGCGACATCGCGTTCCTCCTCCAGGGCATCTAGGCCATCCTGCTGATCAAGCTCGGCTTCTCTCTCTTCGTACATACGCACTCGAGGTGAGTCGTGAATAATATCACAGGGCAATACGGCCTATGCACCATACACCATGAAGAAATGTGTGTATTCGGTAGTGCGGTTGGGTGTGGTCCGCAGCCCCCAGAGTATGGAGTCGAGCTCCTCAACCCAGTGCTTGTCTGATTCTTTCAAAGACCGCACTAGTCTAGGCTTGATGCCGCTCATAATAAGACCGTTGGCTCATTCGACTTGACCGTTGGTTTGTGGGTGGTAGACGGAGGTGTAATCGAGTTTAATACCCAGATTGGTGCACCAGGTTTTTACCTTTTCAGCTGTGAAATTGGAGCCGTTGTTAGTGATGATGTTGTGTGGGACACCACAATGGTGTACAACGCCGGACATGAAGTCTATCACCAGGCCGGACTCAGCTGTTTTGATCGGCCTAGCCTCTATCCACTTAGTGAATTTGTCCACCATGGCCAGCAAATATTTTTTCTTATGGCTTCCCCCTTTAAGGGGTCCAACCATATCTAGTCCCAAGACCGCAAAAGGCCAAGTGATGGGGATTGTTTGTAAGGCGATGGGGGCATATGGCTTTGATTGGCAAAGAGTTGGCATCTGACGCAACGTTGGACGAGGTCCTGTGCATCTGCTCGGGCCGTCGGCCAATAAAACCCTGTACGGAAGGCCTTGCTAACAAGGGCCCGAGCTGCGGCGTGGTGACCGACGAGTCCATCATGAATTTCAGCCAAGAGTTATCGCCCCTCTTCCTCGGATATACATCGTTGAAGGACTCCGTAGGTGCTTTTCTTGTAGAGCTCTCATCATGAACCTTGTAGGCCTTTGCCCGTCGGACAATGCAGCGAGCCTCATTCTGGTCCTTGGGAAGCTCTTCCGTATTGAAGTAGGCCAGGAAGGGTTCGGTCCATGGGGCAATGAATGCCATGATGAGATGCGCCGATGGTGTTATTCTGATGGCTGAGCCCCCGACGACGTCGGTGTTTCCGGGATCTTGGATGATGTTTGGTTCCAGACTAGTATTGCCGTTTTCCCCCTGCCACACCACGGATGGCTTAAAGAGTCTTTCCAGGAAAATATTAGGTGGGACGGGGTCGCGCTTAGCACCAATAAGAGCAAGAACATCCGACGCTTGATTACTTTCTCGAACCACATGATGGAACTCGAGTCCTTCGAACCGGGTCTACATTTTTATGACTGTGTTACGATACGCTGGCATCTTCGGATATTTAGCATTAAAATCTCCATTTATTTCAGATATTGCAAGGTTGGAGTCCCCACGTACTTCTAGGCGTTGTATGCCCTTGGAGACAGCCATCCGAAGACCATGTAATAAGGCCTCATATTCGGCCGCGTTATTGGAGTCTGTGTATTGGAATTGGAGAACGTACTAGACGATGTCTCCAGTAGGGGACGTTAAAATGACGCCCGCTTCTACCCTGCCAGTATTTTGGAGCCATCGAAGTACATGACCCAATTGGAGTATGTGTCATACTCTTTAGGGAGTTCGGCTTCTGTCCATTCAGCGACGAAGTCGATCAGTACTTGGGATTTGATAGCTCGACGTGGTTTATATGTAATGTCAAATGGGAGGAGTTCGATGGCCCATTTGGCAATTTGGCCCATAGCATCGCGGTTGTTTATGATGTCATTGAGTGGTACTTCGGAGGCCACCATGATCGAACACTCCTGGAAGTAGTGACGGAGCTTTCGGGATGCCATGAAGACTGCCTATGATATTTTTTGATAATGAGGGTACCGGGATTTGCATGGTGTAAGGAAAGTAGATACGTAATATACTGGCTTCTGAAGCGGGTATTTATGTCCATCTTGTTCTCGTTCAACAACGAGTACGGCGCTCACCACCTGGTGTGTTGCCGATATGTATAATAACATCGGTTCACCGGCGTTTGGTGTGGCCAGGATTGGATTGCTCGCAAGAAGGGTTTTTATTTCCTCCAGTCCGGCTGTTGCCGTGTTCGTCCACTCGAAGTGGTTGGTTCGTCGTAGAAGGCGATAGAGTGGCAGTGCCTTTTCTCCCAATCTGGAGATAAAGCGGCTTAGAGCTGCTACGCAACCCGCAAGCTTTTGAACTTGTTTAAGGTCTGTTGGCTTGGCCAATTATGACAAAGCTCAGATTTTGGCTGGGTTTGCTTCGATTTCTCTATTGGAAATGATGAAGCCTAGCAGTTTTCCAACAGCGACGCTGAAGACACACTTTTCCGGATTGAGCCTAATGTCATAAGCCCGGAGGTTGTCGAATGTAAGACGTAAGTCGTTTATTAGTGTTTCGACGTGCCTAGTTTTGATGACGATGTCGTCGATGTAAGCTTCTACAATTTTGCCGATCTGTTTCTCCAGGCATGTTTGAATCATGCGTTGGTATGTGGCACCGGTGTTCTTGAGCCCGAAGGGCATGGTGTTGAAGCAGAATGGCCCATACGGGGTGATAAATGTTGTTGCGGCTTGATCAGACTCCTTCATTTTGATTTGATGGTATCCGGAATATGCATCAAGGAAACACAGTGAGTCGTGTCCTGCGGTGGCGTCGATTATTTGATCAATGCGGGGGAGGGGGAAGGGATCCTTAGGGCAAGCCTTGTTGAGGTCTTTAAAATCGACGCACAGGCGCCAGGATTTGTCCTTGTTTGGTACCATCACCAGGTTTGCGAGCCAGTCCGTTTGATTTCTCTAATAAATCCAGCCTCGATTAGTTTGGCTAGCTCCTCCCCCATGGCTTGTCTCTTGGATTCAGAAAAGCACCATAGTGGTTGCTTTACCGGTTTAAATCCCTTTAATATATTGAGGCTATGTTCGGCGAGCTCGCGTGGGATCCCGGGCATATCTGAAGGGTGCCAGGCGAATATGTCCCAGTTTTCGCACGGGAATTCTCGTAGTGCGGTGTCAACTATTGGGTTCAGTTGAGCTCCAATATATGCTGTCTTCTTGGGGTCCATTAGGTGGACTTGGAATTTGACTATTTCTTCTGCTGATTTGAAGGATGTGGATTTAGGGCATTTGTCGAGGATCACGTCGTCCCTGTCCGCCATGGAGCGTAGTGCGGTTAATTCGTCGGTCGCGAGGGCTTCGAATAGCTCCTCCAGGGCCAGGGATGTGGTTTTGTTTTCAGCGCGGAATGCTATGTCTGGATCACTGATAAGAGTGATTATACTGTTTGGTCTGGGCATTTTGACCTTCATATACCCGTAATGGGGTATGGAATGAAAGCATGTAAAAGCATCTCGCCCCAACAGGGCATGATATCCGCTCTTGAAAGGGGCCACTTGGAAAGTTATTTCTTCGGACCGATAGTTCTCCCACGTGCCGAATACTACGTCAAGTGTGATTTTTCGCACGCACCGTGCCTCCCGACTAGGAATAATTCCTCGGAAGGTTGTGCTACTTTGCATGATGCGGCTCCTATCTATTTCCATTTTATGGAGTGTGTCCTCATAAATGAGGTTTAGTCCACTGCCGCCGTCCATGAGGACCTTGGTAAGTCGAAACCCATCCACGATGGGACTGAGGACTAACGCGGCTGGCGCTCGTGCTGTTCTGTACTTTGGTTCGTCAACCGGCATTGAATGTTATAGTCGTGTCGTTCCAGGGGTTTATCGCAGCAATTTGGCAGACTTCAGCGAGCTCGCGAAGCGCCCTTTTGCTCTTGTTGTTTGAAGCGAATATCTCAAAGACCATTAATACTCTTGAGTTATTGTCCCCTAGGGGAGGCCTTTCTGGGTTGTTCTTGATAAGGATATCCTCGCCGCTCTTGGCTACCTATCGTAGTATCTAACATGCTCCAAGGCTGTGGGTTGCCATGGAATCTGGTGTTGTATGTATTTTAGATGGGCCATTGAGCCATCCCACCAGAACGGTGTCGTGCCGCATAGAGGCTTTGTGTTTCTTGGCTCTTGGGCTGGGCGTGCCATGAGGGTGCTCCCTTTTCGCATGTTGGGGGAGTTGAGTTTGAACTGATGGTTCCCAGCGAGCTGTCTGAGCTTTCCAGGTGCTCTCCATTGCGCTGTACTTTTGTATGATGGTTGCTAAGTCAGCGAATTTCAATATGAGGCGGCGATTGATGGTGTTGAGAATTCCTTCCTCTGTGGAATTGTTGCAGAACATTGATATTGCATCCTCGTCACGACAATCTTTTACCTTGTCCTTGACAAGGACGAATCTGGCCCATAAGTGGTGGACCATTTCCTGAGACTGCTGTTTTATGCTCATGAGAGCGTCTATATCCGGGTGGGTTGGTGGAATTAAATCCGAACCCAGATCTGACCGATTATCCGGAGTCTGGCGACCTTCCGGGCTTAACAGTCCAGGTTCCACAATATCTTATGATTGTTTAGCACCGCCCTCCGATGCTATGTTCAGAGGGCTGGTCGCATCCTTTCGTGGGTGGGTATCCGGCTCTTCCTGATCAGCGATCCGAACATAGTCTGTCTTCGGTATAGAAGAAGGCTCGCTGTCCTGCTCCACGACTACCGCAATCTGGTGGGTGACCGGTAGGGTCTCAATTTCTTCTTGATCGGGTTTTTGGCCCGATCCGATCATAGTTTGTGGCTATTCCCAAAGCGGCGATGCAATCTTGGAGCTCGTTCAAAGACGAAAACTCTGTTGGATCCATCTTCTTGGAGTGCTCGGATTTGATGCGAAGGGGGTTTTCGATGGCCCGAGAGGTCATCGTCGGCTCAACGGCCGAACGGGCGATCATAGTAAAGCCGCCCAACCGGAGGGTTTGGCCTCAGGCCAGAGATCCCCCGGAGGTGATGTTGTCTTGAAGGACAAGGCGAGCCATCGAGCCTTTCATCGACAACATAGTGGAACTCTCAATAAAAGCACCAATGTCAGTGTCAAAACCGGCAGATCTCGGGTAGGGGGTCCTGAACTGTGCGTCTAGGATCGATGGTAACAGGAGACGGGGCACACAATGTTTACCCAGGTTTGGGCCCTCTCTATGGAGGTAATACCCTACGTCCTGCTTGATTGATCTTGATGAATATGAGTGTTACAAGAATTGATCTACTACGAGATCGTAATGGCTAAACCCTAGTGGTCTAACCCGTATGACTATGGTAATGTGTGTATCCTTTCCGGACTAACCCCTCCGGATTATATAGACACCGAGGGGGGTCTAGGGTTTACATAGAGTTAGTTACATAAGAAGGAATCTTAGTACTCGGTCGCCAAGCTTGCCTTCCACGCCAAGGAGAGTCCAATCCGGACATAGGTATAGTCTTTGGTCTTCATCTCTTCACAGCCCATCAGTCTGGCCCATGGATAACAGGCCGGACACCCGAGGACCCCTTAGTCCAGGACTCCCTCAACGATCCCCACCAGAGTGGTATGGTAATCCTGTTCGGGAAGTGATGTTACCAGACCATTGATACGTCTCCAACGTATCTACTTTTCCTAACGCTTTTCCTTTTGTTTTGGACTCTAATTTGCATGATTTGAATGAAACTAACCCCGGACTGACGCTGTTTTCAGCAGAACAACCATGGTGTTGTTTTTGTGCAGAAATAAAAGTTCCCGGAATGGAGTGAAACTTTGCGAGGATCTTTTATGCAATAAATAAGAATTTCTGGAGCCAAGATCCACCAGAGAGGGGCACTGATAACCCACAAGTATAGGGGATCAATTGTAGCCTCTTTTGCTAAGTAAGAGTGTCAAACTCAACGAGGAGCTAAAGGTAGAACAAATATTTCCTCAAGTTTTATCGACCACCGATACAACTCTACACATGCTTGATGTTCGCTTTACCTAGAACAAGTATAAAACTAGAAGTACTTTGTAGGTGTAACGGAATAGGTTTGCAAGAATATAAAGAGCATGTAAATAAAAACTAGGGGCTGTTTTAAGTAAAGAAGCAATACAGTTAGTATAGAGAGTGTGGAAAAGTGGTGGTAGGAGTTACAAAATTTTCCCTAAGCAATTGACTATGTTACTAGACTAATAGCGAGTTTTATGTGGGAGAGGCCACTGCTAGCATGTCATCGCTGACTTGGAATTCTATGCACTTATGATTGGAACTATTAGCATGTATCCGCAACTACTAACGTTCATTAAGGTAAAACCCAACCATAGCATTAAGATATATTGGTCCCCCTTCAATCCTGTATGCATCAATTTCTATGCTAGGTTGAACCTTCTGTCACTCTTTCCCTCCAATAAATAGTCCTATCAACATACAACTAACCCTCTGGTGTGATCCACGCGCATGCTCATATGATGGGCACCAAAGGACAGCAACATAACCACAAGTAATTTAAACTAATCATAGCAATTCACCAATTACTGATAGGACAACGAAAATCTACTCAAACATCATAGGATGGCAACACATCATTGGATAATAATAATATGAAGCATAAAGCACCATGTTCAAGTAGAGGGTACAGCGGGTTGCGGGAGAGTGGACCACTGTAGAGAGATGGGGGAAGGTGATGAAGATGTTGGTGAAGATGACAGAGGTGTTGGTGTAGATCGCGGTGACAATGATGGCCCCGGCGTCGTTCTGGCGCCACCGGGAGAGAGGGGGAGAGAGCCCCCTTCTTCTTCTTCCTTAACCTTCTCCCTAGATGGGAGAAGGGTTTCCCGTCTGGTCCTTGGCTTCCATGGCATGGGAGGGGCGAGAGCCCCTCTGAGATTGGACATGTCTCTCTGTCTCTCTCTGTTTCTGCGTTCCAGATTCTAGCCTTTCACTGTTTCTTATATTCCCGGAGATCCGTAACTCAGATTGGGCTGAAATTTTAACATGATTTCTATCCGGATATTGTCTTTCTTGCGGCGAAAGAAGGGCACAATCTGCCTTAAGGAGTGGCCACAAGGGCCCAGGGCGTGCCCCCTGCCTCGTGGCCCCCTCGGGCATCGTCTCGCGTTGATTCTTCTTCCCAAAAATCACATATATTCCAAAAAAAAATCTCCGTAAGTTTTTATCCCATTTGGACTCTGTTTGATATGGACTTTCTACGAAACAAAAAACATGCAACAAACAGGAACTGACACTGGGCACTGGACCAATATGTTAGTCCCAAAAATAGTATTAAAAGTTGCCAAAAGTATATAAAAGTTGTAGAATATTGGCATGGAACAATCGAAAATTATAGATACGACGAAAACGTATCAGCATCCCCAAGCTTAATTCCTGCTCATCCTCGAGTAGGTAAATGAGAAAAAAGATAATTTTTGATGTGGTATGCTACCTAGCATAATCTTGATCATGTAATCTAATCATGGCATGAATATTAAGACACGAGTGATTCAAAGCAATAGTCTATCATTTGACATTAAGATAATAATACTTCAAGCATAATAATAAAGCAATCATGTCTTTTGAAAATAACATGGCCAAAGAAAGTTATCCCTACAGAATCATATGGTCTGGCTATGCTCCATCTTCACCACACAAAGCATTCAAATCATGCACAACCCCGATGACAAGCCAAGCAATGGTTTCATCCTTTTGACGTTCTCAAACCTTTTCAACTTTCACGCAATACATGAGTGTGGGCCATGGACATAGCACTATAGGTGGAATAGAATATGATGGTGGAGGTTGTGTGAAGACAAAAAGGAGAAAGTCTCACATCAACGCGGCTAATCAATGGGCTATGGAGATGCCCATCAATTGATGTCTATGCGAGGATTAGGGATTGCCATGCAACGGATGCACTAGAGCTCTAAGTGTATGGAAGCTCAAACTGAAACTAAGTGGGTGTGCATCCAACTTGCTTGCTCATGAAGACCTAGGGCATTTGAAGCAGCCCATCGTTGGAATATACAAGCCAAGTTCTATAATGAAAATTCCCACTAGTATATGAAAGTGATAACTCAAGAGACTCTCTATATGAAGAACATGGTGCTACTCTGAAGCATAAGTGTGGTAAAAGGATAGTAACATTGTCCCTTCTCTCTTTTCTCTCTTTTTTTCTTTCTATTTCTTTTTTTAGGCTTCTTTGGACTCTCTCTCTTTTGGGGGGGGGCTTCTTTGGCCACTTTTATTTTGATAACCTCACACGGGACAATGTTCTAATAATGATGATAATCACACCTTTATTTACTTACAACTCAATGTCTAGAACAAAGTATGACTCTATATGAATGCAGCCGGCGGTGTACCGGGATGTGCAATGATCTAGCGTAGCAATGAAATCAAAATACAGACAAGCCATGAAAACATCATGCTAGCTCTCTTACGATCATGCAAAGCAATATGACAATAAATGCTCAAGTCATGTATATGATGATGATGATGGAAGTTGCATGGCAATATATCTCGGAATGGCTATGGAAATGCCATGATAGGTAGGTATGGTGGCTGTTTTGAGGAAGATATAAGGAGGCTTATGTGTGATAGAGCATATCATATCACGGGGTTTGGATGCACCGGCAAAGTTTGCACTGACTCTCAAGGTGAGAAAGGGCAATGCACGGTACCAAAGAGGCTAGCACTGATGGAAGGGTGAGAGTGCGTATAATCCTTGGACTCAACATTAGTCATAAAGAACTCACATACTTATTGCAAAAATCTATTAGTCATCGAAACAAAGTACTATGTGCACGCTCCTAGGGGGATAGATTTGTAGGAAAAGACCATCGCTCATCCCCGACCGCCACTCATAAGGAAGACAATCAATAAATACCTCATGCTCCAACTTCGTTACATAACGGTTCACCATACGTGCATGCTACGGGATTCACAAACTTCAACACAAGTATTTCTACAATCCACAACTACCCACTAGCATGACTCTAATATCACCATCTAATCGCAAAACTATTGCAAGGAATCAAACATATCATATTCAGTGGTCTACAAGTTTTATGTAGGATTTAATGACTAACCATGTGAATGACCAATTCTTGTCATCTCTCTAAATAGATATAAGTGAAGCAAGAGAGTTTTAATTCTTTCTACGAAAGATATGCCCACGCTCTAACAAATATAAGTGAAGCAAAAGAGCATTCTACAAATGGCAGTTTTCTATGTGTAGGGAAACATGCAATCCAAACTTCAAATGATATAAGCGAAGCACATGAAGCTTTCTATAAAGCCATCCTCAAAAGATATAAGTGAAGTGCAAAGAGCATTCTATAAATCAACCATGGACTATCTCATACCAGCATGGTGCATCAAAGAAAAGTTAAAACTAAATGCAAAAGATGCTCCAAGATTTGCACATATCGCATGAACGAAACGAATCCGAAAACATCCCGATACTTGTTGAAGAAAGATGGGATGCCTTCCAGGGCATCCCCAAGCTTAGACGCTTGAGTCTCCTTAAATATTTACTTGGGGTGCCTTGGGCATCCCCAAGCTTGAGCTCTTTCCTCTCCTACTTCTCCTCATATCGAGACCTCCTCGATCTTTGATCACTTCATCCACACAAAACTCAACAGAAAGCTCGGTAAGATCCGTTAGTATAATAAAGCAAATCACTACTCTAAGTACTGTTGCAAACCAGTTCATATTTTGTTTTTGCATTGTAGCTACTATAATATAACTTTTCCATGGATTAATCCACTGATAGAAATCGATAGCTTCATCAAAACAAGCAAACTATGCATCAAAAACAGAATATGTCTTAAACAGGACAGTCTATTGTAATATGAACATTCACCATACTTCTGGTACTCCAACAATTCTTAAAAAATTAGGAAAAATAAACAATTTGTATAGAAAGACTGTGCAAAAGGTTTCAGATCCGTTTGACGTTCCAGTAAAAAAATGTAAAATCGCGCACTATAGCCAAAGTTTCTGTCTTGCACCGCACAAACCAACAAGCAATGTAAACATCCTAAAGGCAAATCTTGGCACATTATTTTTTGTTTTTAAACTTTATAAAAGCACATAACAGAAATAAATGACTCTCTAAAACTTCCGGGTTGTCTCCCTAGCAGTGCTTTCCTTAAAGCCATTAAGCTAGGCATATAGTGCTCAAGTAATGGATCCACCCGGATCCCAAGGTAAATCAAAGCCAATTTTAATTAACAATGATTTGTGATATAGAAGTGAGCACAAAGTAACATATATCATGCAACAACAAAGTCTAACTCTCTTCCTATGCATCGGCATGTCGGAAAAGAACAATTCGCATAGTAAAGGCCAATGCATAATATAAACAGTTTCTTGCAATTTTATCTTATTGGAAACATGGAGAGGCGGAGATGTAGTTCCTCTCTCATAATAATTGCAAGTAGGAGCAGCAAGCACATGCATATTATATTCATCAAAATTATCATGTGTAGTAGTAAAATGCAACCCATCAATATAATCCTTAATAAGGGCAAACTTCTCCGATATAGTGTAGTCAGGAGAATTCAAAAAGATAATAGGACTATCATGCGTGGGTGCAATAGCAACAATTTCATGTGTAACATACGGAACAATAGCAAGTTCATATCCATAAGCATAATTCATATTGGCATCTTGTCCACAAGAATAGCAAGCATCAAGTTCATCAAAAAGGGATATTTCAGACGAATCAACGGGATCATAGCAATTATCATGGCATTCATCCTTCGGTAAGAACGAAGGGACATCAAATAATGTATGAGTTGGAGAGTTACTCTCATTAGAAGGTGGGCATGGGTAGCTAATCCGATCTTCCTCCTTTTGTTCTTCGCTCTCCTCATCATCTTTTTCATCCAATGAGCTCACAGTTTCATCAATTTCTTCTTCCATAGACTCCTGCAAAATATTAGTCTCTTCTCGGATAGCGGAGACTTTCTCAATAAATTCATCAATATAATAATTGTATTTATAATTCTCATAGAAATATTTAAGGATAGCTAAATTTTTAGATCTATAAACTGAATCATCAAAATCTTCAAACTCTTTATACAAAGATTCAATCTCACAAGCACCCTTAAAAGCAACAAATTCTTCTATTCGTTCCACATCATAGTAATCATATATACCATTAGCATAAGAAGCTAAGGTTTCATTATCATTAAATTTGCATGAAAAGGGAAGGTGTGGAGCCTTCATCCTAGAGCAACAAGTATAATCATATCTCAAGCATAGTTCCCGAGCATACCACTTCAATATATGAATTTGATCCCATAATAGTTTCCCTTTTTTGAGTCAAGTGATAATCCCTAAAGTATTCACGTTGATCCAACGTTACTCCCATTATAAAGTTGAATGGGGTTTTGTCAGGATTACCAAAGTAGTACATGATATCTTTCACATAATGAGCATCGAGGGTTTTAGGAGGTTCCCCATCTCCATGAGTAGCAAGTAAAACTAATTGTTTTGGTATTTCGTGTTTCATATCCATAATAAAAGATAGAGAACAACTTAGAGCAGCAAATAAAAATTACTTAGTGATAAAGCAAACAAGCACACACGAGAATATTCACCCCACGCTATAACTCCCCAGCAACGATGCCAGAAACAACCCACAAGTATAGGGGATCAATTGTAGCCTCTTTCGATAAGTAAGAGTGTCCAACCCTACGAGGAGCTAAAGGTAGAACAAATATTCCCTCAAGTTTTATCGACCACCGATACAACTCTACGCACGCTTGACGTTCGCTTTACCTAGAACAAGTATAAAACTAGAAGTACTTTGTAGGTGTAACGGGATAGGTTTGCAACAATATAAAGAGCATGTAAATAAAACCTAGGGGCTGTTTCAAGTAAAGAAGTAATAAATTTAGTATAGTGAGTGTGAAAAAGTGGTGGTAGGAGTTGAGAAATTGTCCCTAAGCAATTGACTACGTTACTAGAACGATAGTGAGTTTTATGTGGGAGAGGCCACTGCTAGCATGTCATCCCTCACTTGGAATTCTATGCACTTATGATTGGAACTATTAGCAAGCATCCGCAACTACTAATGTTCATTAAGGTAAAACCCAACCATAGCATTAAGATATATTGGTCCCCCTTCAATCCCGTATGCATCAATTTCTATGCTACGTTGAAGCTTCTGTCACTCTTGCCCTCCAATACATAGTCCTATCAACATACAACTAATCCTCTGGTGTGATCCACGCGCGCACTCATATGATGGGCACCAAAGGGCAGCAACATAACCACAAGCAATTTAAACGAATCATAGGAATTCACCAATTACCGATAGGACAATGAAAATCTACTCAGACATCATAGGATGGCAATACATCATTGGACAATAATCTAAATCATAAAGCACCATGTTCAAGTAGAGGGTACAACGGGTTGCGGGAGAGTGGACCGCTGTAGATAGACGGGGGAAGGTGATCAAGATGTTGGTGAAGATGACAGAGGTGTTGGTGTAGATCACGGTGACGATGATGGCCCCGGTGGCATTCCGGCGCCAGCGGAAGAGATGGGTAGAGAGCCCCCCTTCTTCTTCTTCTTCCTTGACCTTCTCCCTAGATGGGAGAAGGGTTTCCCCTCTGGTCCTTGGCTTCCCTGGCATGGGAGGGGCGAGAGCCCCTTCGAGATTGGATTTGTCTCTCTCTGTTTCTGCGTTCCAGATTCTGGCCTTTCACCGTTTCTTATATTCCCGGAGATCCGTAACTCCGATTGGGCTGAAATTTTAACACGATTTTTATCCGGATATTGGCTTTCTTGCAGTGAAGACAGGCACCAACTGCCTTACGGAGTGGCCACGAGGGCCCAGGGCGCGCCTGACCCCCTGGGGCATGCCCCCTGCCTCATGGCCCCCTCGGGCATCGTCTCGCGTTGATTCTTCTTCCAAAAAATCACACGTATTCCAAAAAAAATCTCCGTCAGTTTTTATCCCGTTTGGACTCCGTTTGATATGGATTTTCTGTGAAACAAAAAACATGCAACAAACATGAACTTGAAGGAAATATGCCCTAGAGGCAATAATAAAGTTATTATGTATTTCCTTAAATCATGATAAATGTTTATTATTCATGGTAGAATTGTATTAACCGGAAACATGATACATGTATGAATACATAGACAAAACAGAGTGTCACTAGTATGCCTCTACTTGACTAGCTCGTTGAATCAAAGATGGTTATGTTTCCTAACCATAGACAAAGAGTTGTCATTGGATTAACTGGATCACATCATTAGGAGAATGATGTGATTGACTTGACCCATTCCGTTTGCTTAGCACTTGATCGTTTAGTTTGTTGCTATTGCTTTCTTCATGACTTATACATATTCCTGTGACTATGAGATTATGCAACTCCCGTTTACCGGAGGAACACTTTGTGTGCTACCAAACGCCACAACGTAACTGGGTGATTATAAATGTGCTCTACAGGTGTCTCCAAAGGTACTTGTTGGGTTGGCGTATTTCGAGATTAGGATTTGTCACTCCGATTGTCGGAGAGGTATCTCTGGGCCCACTCGGTAATACACATCAATTAAGCCTTGCAAGCATTGCAACTAATGAGTTATTTGCGGGGTGATGTATTACGGAACGAGTAAAGAGACTTGCCGGTAACGATATTGAACTAGGTATTGAGATACCGACGATAGAATCTCGGGCAAGTAACATACCGATGACAAAGGGAACAACGTATGTTGTTATGCGGTTTGACCGATAAAGATCTTCGTAGAATATGTAGGTGCCAATATGAGCATCCAGGTTCCACTATTGGTTATTGACCGGAGACGTGTCTCGGTCATGTCTACATAGTTCTCGAATCCGTAGGGTCCGCACGCTTAAAGTTCGATGATGGTTATATTATGAGTTTATGTGTTTTGATGTACCGAAGGTAGTTCAGAGTCCCGGATGTGATCACAGAGAGGACGAGGAGTCTCAAAATGGTCGAGACATGAAGATTGATATATTGGACGACTATATTCGGATACCGGAATGGTTTCGGGGGTTATCGGATATATACCGGAGTACCGAGGGGTTACCGGAACCCCCCAGGGGTTATTGGGCCTCCTGGGCCCAAAGTGGTGGAAGAGGAGAGGCAGCAGGATGTGGCACGCAGGCCCCCTTGCCCCAATCCTAATTGGGAAAGGGAAGGGGGCGGCGGCCCCCCTTCTCCTTCCTTCTCTCCACCTCCTCCTTCCCCCTTCTCCTAGTTGGAATAGGAAAGGGGGACAAAACCTACTTGGAGTAGGATTGCCCCCCCTTGGGCGTGCCTCCTCCTCTTGGCCGGCCCCCTCCTCCCCCTTTATATACGGAGGAGGGAGGCACCCCATAGACACAACAATTGATCTCTTAGATCTTTTAGCCGTGTGCGGTGCCCCCCTCCACCATAATCCACCTCGGTCATATCATAGCGGTGCTTAGGCGAAGCCCTGCATCGGTAGAACATCATCAACGTCACCACGCCATCATGCTGACGGAACTCAACCTCAAAGCTCGGCTGGATCAGAGTTCAAGGGACGTCATCGAGTTGAATGTGTGCAGAACTCGGAGGTGCCGTGCGTTCGGTGCTTGATCGGTCCGATCGTGAAGACGTACGACTACATCAACCGCGTTGTGCTAACGCTTCCACTTTCGGTCTACGAGGGTATGTGGACACACTCTCCCCTCTCGTTGCTATGCATCACCATGATCTTGCGTGTGTGTAGGAATTTTTTTGAAATTACTATGTTCTCCAACAGTGCTATCAGAGCCAGGTTTTATGCGTTGATGTTATATGCACGAGTAGAACACAAGTGAGTTGTGGGCGATACAAGTCATACTGTTTACCAGCATGCCATACTTTGGTTCAGTGGTATTGTTGGATGAAGCGGCCCGGGCTGACATTACGCGTACGCTTATGCGAGACTGGTTTTACCGACGTGCTTTGCACACAGGTGGCTGGCGGGTGTCAGTTTCTCCAACTTTAGTTGAACTGAGTGTGGCTACGCCCGGTCCTTGAGAAGGTTAAAATAGCACTAACTTGACGAACTATCGTTGTGGTTTTGATGCGTAGGTAAGAACGGTTCTTGCTCAGCCCATAGCAGCCACGTAAAACTTGAAACAACAAATTAGAGGACGTCTAACTTGTTTTTGCAGGGCATGTTATGATGTGATATGGTCAAGGCATGATGCTATATTTTATTGTATGAGATGATCATGTTTTTGTAACCAAGTTATCATCAACTGGCAGGAGCCATATGGTTGTCGCTTTATTGTATGCAATGAAATCACCGTGTCATGCTTTACTTTATCACTAAGTGGTAGCGATAGTCGTAGAAGCATAAGTTGGTGAGACGACAACGATGCTACGATGGAGATCAAAGTGTCGTGCCGGTGACAATGGTGATCATGACGGTGCTTCGGAGATGAAGATCACAAACACAAGATGATGATGGCCATATCATATCACTTATATTGATTGCATGTGATGTTTATGTTTTATGCATCTTATCTTGCTTTGATTGACGCTAGCATTATAAGATGATCCCTCACTAAATTATCAAGGTATAAGTGTTCTCCCTGAGTATGCACCATTGCGAAAGCTCTTGGTGTTGAGACACCACTTGATGATCGGGTGTGATAGGCTCTACGTTCGAATCCAACGGGTGCAAAACATTTGCACATGCGGAATACTCAGGTTCAACTTGACGAGCCTAGCATATGCAGATATGGCCTCGGAACACTGAGACCGAAAGGTCGAGCGTGAATCATATAGTAGATATGATCAACATAGTGATGTTCACCATTGAAACTACTCCATCTCACGTGATGATTGGACATGGTTTAGTTGATTTGGATCACGTGATCACTTAGAGGATTAGAGGGATGTCTATCTAAGTGGGAGTTCTTAAGTAATATGATTAATTGAACTTAAATTTATCATGAACTTAGTACCTGATAGTTTTTTGCTTGTCTATGTTGATTGTAGATAGATGGCTCGTGTTGTTGTTCCGTTGAATTTTAATGCGTTCCTTGAGAAAGAAAAGTTGAAAGATGATGGTAGCAATTACATGGACTGGGTCTGTAACTTCAGGATTATCCTCATTGCTGCACAGAAGAATTATGTCCTAGAAGCACCACTGGGTGCCAGGCCTGTTGCAGATGATGTTGACAATGTTAAGAACGTTTGGTAGAGTAAAGCTGATGACCACTCGATAGTTCAGTGTGCCATGCTTTACAACTTAGAACCAGGACTTCAACGATGTTTTGAACATCATGGAGCATATGAGATGTTCCAAGAGTTGAAGTTAGTATTTCAAGCAACTGCCCGGATTGTAGATATGAAGTCTCCAATAAGTTCAATAGCTGCAAGATCGAGGAGAATAGTTCTGTCAGTGAACATATACTCAAAATGTCTGGGTATCATAATCACTTGACTCAACTGGGAGTTAATCTTCCTATTGTCATTGACAGAGTTCTTCAGTCACTGCCACCAAGCTACAAAAGCTTCATGATGAACTATAATATGCAAGGGATGGATAAGACAATTCCCGAGCTCTTCGCATTGCTAAAGGCTGCGGAGGTAGAAATCAAAAAGGAGCATCAAGTGTTGATGGTCAACAAGACCACGAGTTTTAAGAAAAAGGGTAAAGGGAAGAAGAAGGGGAAATTCAAGAAGAAGAACAAACAAGTTGCTGCTCAAGAGAAGAAACCCAAGTCTGGTCCTAAGCCTGAAACTAAGTGCTTCTACTACAAACAGACTGGTCACTGGAAGCAGAACTGCCCCAAGTATTTGGCGGATAAGAAGGATGGCAAGGTGAACAAAGGTATATGTGATATACATGTTATTGATGTGTACCTTACTAATGCTCGTAGTAGCACCTGGGTATTTGATACTGGTTCTGTCGCTAATATATGCAACTCAAAACAGGGACTACAGATTAAGTGAATATTGGCTATTCTTATTGAATCTCGATAGTAGTGATACACATATTCATAATATTGAAGCCAAAAGATGTAGAGTTGATAATGATAGTGCAACTTATTTGTGGCACTGCTGTTTAGGTCATATTGGTGTAAAGCGCATGAAGAAACTCCATACTGATGGACTTTTGGAACCACTTGATTATGAATCACTTGGTACTTGCGAACCGTGCCTCATGGGCAAGATGACTAAAATGCCGTTCTGTGGAACTATGGAGCGAGCAACAGATTTGTTGGAAATCATACATACAGATGTATGTGGTCCGATGAATGTTGAGGCTCGCGGCGAGTATCATTATTTTCTCACCTTCACAGATGATTTAAGCAGTTATGGGTATATCTACTTAATGAAACATAAATCTAAAACATTTGAAAAGTTCAAAGAATTTCAGAGTGAAGTTGAAAATCATCGTAACAAGAAAATAAAGTTTCTACGATCTGATCGTGGAGGAGAATATTTGAGTTACTAGTTTGGTCTTCATTTGAAACAATGCGGAATAGTTACGCAACTCAAGCCACCCAGAACACCACAGCGTAATGCTGTGTCCGAACGTCGTAATCGTACTTTACTAGATATGGTGCGATCTATGATGTCTCTTACTGATTTACCGCTATCATTTTGGGGTTATGCTTTAGAGACGGCTGCATTCACGTTAAATAGGGCACCGTCGAAATCCATTGAGATGACGCCTTATGAACTGTGGTTTGGCAAGAAACCAAAGTTGTCGTTTATTAAAGTTTGGGGCTGTGTTGCTTATGTGAAAAAACTTCAAGCTGATAAGCTCAAACCCAAATCGGAGAAATGTGTCTTCATAGGATACCCAAAGGAAACTGTTGAGTACACCTTCTATGACAGATCTGAAGGCAAAACGTTTGTTGCTAAATTTGGATCCTTTCTAGAGAAGGAGTTTCTCTCGAAAGAAGTGAGTGGGACGAAAGTAGAATTTGATGAGGTAACTGTACCTGCTCCCATATTGGAAAGTAGTTCATCACAGAATCCGGTTCCTGTGACACCTACACCAATTAGTGAGGAAGTTAATGATGATGATCATGAAACTTCAGATCAAGTTGTTACTGAACCTCATAGGTCAAACAGAGTAAGATCCGCACCAGAGTGGTACCGTAATCCTGTTCTGCAGGTTATGTTGCTAGACCATGACGAACCTACGAACTATGAAGAGGCGATGGTGAGCCCAGATTCCGCAAAATGGCTTGAGGCCATGAAATCTGAGATGGGATCCATGTATGAGAACAAAGTGTGGATGATATATTATGGAACGAGTAAAGAGACTTGCCGGTAACGAGATTGAACTAGGTATTGAGATACCGACGATCGAATCTCGGGCAAGTAACATACCGATGACAAAGGGAACAACGTATGTTGTTATGCGGTTTGACCGATAAAGATCTTCGTAGAATATGTAGGAGCCAATATGAGCATCCAGGTTCCGCTATTGTTTATTGACCGGAGACATGTCTCGGTCATGTCTACATAGTTCTCGAACCCGTAGGGTCCGCACGCTTAAAGTTTGATGACGGTTATATTATGAGTTTATGTGTTTTGATGTACTGAAAGTAGTTCGGAGTCCCGGATGTGATCACGGACATGACGGGGAGTCTCGAAATGGTTGAGACATGAAGATTGATATATTGGACGACTATATTCGGACACTGGAATGGTTCCGGGGGTTATCGGATATATACCGGAGTACCAGGGGGTTACCGGACCCCCCCCCCCCCTCCGGGGGGGTTATCGGGCCTCATGGGCCCAAAGTGGTGGAAGAGGAGAGGCAGCAGGAGGTGGCGCGCGGCCCCCCTTGCCCCAATCCAAATTGGGAAAGGGAAGGGGGCGGCGGCCCCCTTCTCCTTCCTTCTCTCCACCTCCTCCTTCCCCCTTCTCCTAGTTGGAATAGGAAAGGGGGGCAAAACCTACTTGGAGTAGGATTGCCCCCCTTGGGCGTGCCTCCTCCTCTTGGCCGGCCCCCTTTATATACGGAGCAGGGGGGCACCCCATAGACACAACAATTGATCTCTTAGATCTTTTAGCCATGTGCGGTGCCCACCCCCCAGCATAATCCACCTCGGTCATATCGTAGCGGTGCTTAGGCGAAGCCCTGCATCGGTAGAACATCATCATCATCACCACGCCGTCGTGCTGACGGAACTCTCCCTCAAAGCTCGGCTGGATCGGAGTTTGAGGGACGTCATCGAGTTGAACGTGTGCAGAACTCGGAGGTGCCATGCGTTCGGTGCTTGATCGGTCGGATCGTGAAGACGTACGACTACATCAACCGCGTTGTGCTAACGCTTCTGCTTTTGGTCTACGAGGGTACGTGGACACACTCTCCCCTCTCGTTGCTATGCATCACCATGATCTTGCGTGTGCGTAGGATTTTTTTTGAAATTACTACGTTCTCCAACTGAACTGACCTTGGGCACTGGATCAATATGTTAGTCCCAAAATAGTATAAAAAGTTGCCAAAAGTATATAAAAGTTGTAGAATATTGGCATGGAACAATCAAAAATTATAGATACGACGGAGACATATCAGGCACCTGGGTGGGCACAACCCACCATGGCGCACCCCCTCTCCTGGCGTGCCTAGGTGGGTTGTCCCCACCTGGTGGCCCCGCAGACCCTGAAACTGACGCTATAAAATCCTATTTTTCCAGAAAAAAATCAGGGAGAAAGAATTATCATGATCCACAAGACAGAGACGCTGTCACCTCCAGTTCTTCATTGGGAGGCCAGATCTGGAGTCCATTTGGGGCTCCGAAGTGGGGAATCTTCGTTCTTTGTCATCACCAACCCTTCTCCATTGCCGATTCCATGATGCTCCCCGCCGGGAGTGAGTAATTCCTTTGTAGGCTCACTAGTCGGTGAGGATTTGGATGAGATTCATCATGTAATCGAGTTAGTTTTGTTAGGGCTTGATCCCTAGTATCCACTATGTTCTTAGAATGATGTTGCTATGACTTTGCCATGCTTAATGCTTGTCACTTTGGGCTTGGGTGCCATGATTTCAGATCTGAACCGTTTATGTTATCACCATTATATCCATATTCTAGATCCGATCTTGCAAGTTATAGTCACCTACTACGTTTTATGATCCGGCAACCCCGGAGTGACAATAGTCGGGACCACTCCCGGTGATAACCGTAGTTTGAGGAGTTCATGTATTCGCCACGTGTTAATGCCTTGTTCTGGTTCTCTGCTTAAAGGAGGCCTTAATATCCCTTGTTTTCCAATATGGACCCCGCTGCCACGGGAGGGTAGGACAAAAGATGCCATGCAAGTTCTTTCCATAAGCATGTATGACTATTTACGGAATACATGCCTACATTATATTGACGAACTGGAGCTAGTGTCATATCGCCCTAGGTTATAACTGTCTCATGATGAATATTATCCAAAAAGTCACCGATCCAATGCCTACGAATTTATCTTATATTCTTCTTGCTAACTTACTTCTGCTATCATCACTATTACACTTGCTACAAAATTACTGCTATCACTGTTACTGTTACCATTGCTATTGCTACTATTATCAAAACTATCATACTACTTGGCTACTGATCACTTTGCTATAGATAATTAATCTCCACGTGTGGTTGAATTTGCAACTCAGCTGCTAATATCTTCAAATTTTCTTTGGCTCCCCTTGTGTCGAATCTATAAATTTGGGTTGAACACTCTACCCTCGAAAACTGTTGCAATCCCCTATACTTGTGGGTTATCAAGACATTTTTCTGGCGCCGTTGCCGGGGAGCATAACTATATTTGTTGAGTCACTTGGGATAATTATCATATTATCACTATGAAGAATCTGAAGGATGCTAACACCAAGATATTTCCCTCAAAGATGACAGGAGGTAAGGAACTGCCATGCAGTTCTGCTTTAGATTCACCTTCTGTTATGAGTAAACTTGCAACACCACCACATGCTATTAATTCCGATATGTCGCAAGTTATTGATGATGCTACTTCTGTTATGTATAATGCTTATGATGATGCTAGTACCTTGCTTAATGATGATTTGCCACTTGGTGACTTTCTTGGTAAATAAATTGCTAGAGTTATACAACATGATGTTGTTGAATCTGATGATGAGCTTGAAACTGAAACTCCTGAAACACCTGCTAGAACTAGCCCTCCTAGATATGAATTTCCTAAGGTACCGGAAGGTTATGTTATGAGTGAAGAAACAACTAGAGATATTCTTGCTTGCAGAGATAGAGATGATCTAGAGAAATTATTATGCAAGTATAAAGAAAAATCTCTGAATGCTATAATGAAATGTGATCCTAAGTTTGCTACTTCACCTATCTTTAATGATGATAAGGATTATGAATTCTCTGTCAACCCAGAGTTAATTACTTTGGTTGAATCTGATCATTTTCATGGTTATGAAACTGAAACTGTGGTGGCACATCTTACTAAGTTGAATGACATAGCCACCCTTTTTACTCATGATGAGAAAACTCGCTATTACTATATTCTAAAATTATTTCCGTTCTCATTAAAGGGTGATGCTAAAGCTTGGTACAATACTCTTGCTCCTGGTTGTGTGCGTAGTCCCTAGGACATGATTTCTTACTTCTTTGAAAAATATTTCCCTACTCATAAGAAACAAGCTGCCTTGCAGGAAATATTTAACTTTGTTCAAATTAAAGAAGAGAGTCTCCCACAAGCTTGGGGGAGGCTTTTCCAATTACTTAATGATTTGCCCGATCATCCTCTTAATAAAAATGAAATACTTGATATCTTCTATAATGGACTAACCGATGCTTCTAGGGACTTCCTAGATAGTTGTGCTAGTTGTGTTTTTAGGGAACGAACTGTTGGACAAGCTAAGGAATTATTGAATAATATATTGAAAAACTATGATGATTGGACACTTCCTGAACCACCGGCTAAACCCACTCCGAAGAAGAGGGGTATATTATATATCAGTCCTGAAGATATGCAAGAGGCAAAGAAATCTATGAAGGAAAAAGGTATTAAAGCTGAGGATGTTAAAAATTTACCTCCTATTGAAGAAATACATGGGCTTAATACACCACCACATCCTAAGGTGGTACAGGTAAATTATTTAATGAAGTTCAATGATAATGATAATCCTCACAATATGCATCCTAGCCAATGCCTGTATGAGTTTGAAAATTATATTAGAAAATAAGATCACTTCAATGCAAATGTTATGAAACAATTGAAATACAATTCTGATATGATTGCTCGCTTGAGTGACTTTTATTTAGAATATAAAATGATGTTAGAGGTGTTGGAAAGCATGCTTCTATGGTTCAAACTCAGTTAGAACAAGTTGCTAAATCTCAAAGGGAATTGCTTGATGAAATGAATAATAATATGCATGACTTTGTTGTTAGAGTTGCAACTAGAGAAGGTAAAATGACTCAAGAACCACTTTATCCTGAGGGACACCCAAAAAGAATTGAACAAGATTCACAAAGAGCTAACACTAGTGCACCTAGTCCTTCTAGAAAGAAGAAGAAAAAGAAAAATGATAGAACTTTGCATACTTCTAGTGAACCTGAAGTAGAAAAACCTCCTGATAATGATAATGAAACTTCTATCTCAGATGCTGAAACTCAATCTGGTAATGAACACTCACCTAGTGATAATGAAAAAGATAATGCTGATGTTCATAAAGACTCCCAACCAAATAATAAAGAACCAGACAATGATGTTGAGATAGAACCACTTGTTGATCTTGATAACCCACAACCTAAGAATAAAAGGTATGACAAAAGAGACTTCATTGCTAGAAAACACGGTAAAGAAAGAGAAATGTGGGTTCAAAAACCTATGCCTTTTCCACCTAGGTCAACTAAAAAGAATGATGATGAAGAATTTGAATGCTTTGCTGAAATGTTGAGGCCAGTCTTTTTGCGTACTCGCTTGACTGATATCTTGAAAATGCCTCCTTATGCAAAGTATATGAAAGACATCATCACCAATAAGAGAAAAATACTAGAAGCTGAAATCTCCACTATGCTTGCTAATTATACTTTTAAAGATGGAGTACCTAAAAAACTTGGAGATCCGGGAATACCAAGTATACCTTGCTAACGTTACTATGAATAAACTCATGCCTACTGAAATATCTTTCCAAATGGCTAACAAATCAACTGCCATACCTATCGGTATCTGTGAGGATGTGCCCGTTATTGTTGCTAACATTACTATTTTGACTGACTTTGTTATACTTGAGATGCCCGAGGACGACAACATGTCGATTACCCTTGGTAGACCCTTCTTGAATACTGCAGGGGCTGTTATTGATTGCAATAAAAGCCAGGTCACTTCTCATATCAATGGTAATGAGCATACGGTGTACTTTCCAAAGAAAAAATTCCAAGTGAATGGTATTAATATCATTGAAAAATCTCCGACAATCACTATTGGAAGTTTTCAAATACCTCTACCTACTGTCAAAAATAAATATGAAATGCTTATTGTTGGGGACATTCATATCCCCGTTGAGGTAACTTAGTGATTTACGGAAGTTCTTCGGTTTCATGCTAATTGAAAGTGGTTGTTAATAAGACTTGATCAACCTTATTAATGGATCATTTTTTAGCGGTATGAAGTTGATGAATTTAGTAAGCACTACCTTTTGTCGCTACTTTTTGTTTTCTTTTTTTATTAGTTAAATAAATAAAATGACATGTTCTGTCTGTTTTCTGAATTTCCCATGCAATAAAAAATGACCCAAAAATAAAAGTTCTCAGAATGCCCTGAAAATTTAATATGAATTTTTTCTGAATATTTCTGAATTTTTGGTGCAAATAACATCAGAGGGAGGTGCATTAGGTGGGCACAACCCACATGGGTGCGCCAGGACTCCCAGGATCGCCCTGGTGGGTTGTGGTCCCCTCACTTATCTCTTCATACCACATCATCACTTACCTCAAGAAAAAAATCTCCATTGCTCTCTCTGCCGTGTTCTTGCTCTCAAACCCGCGTATTTCGATATCTTTGCTCGAAGCTCCATTTCCTAAAATATTTTGGGGGATTGTTCCTTGGTATGTGACTCCACCGTTTGTCCAATTAGTTTTTGTTTTAGTGGTTTATATTTTGAATAATTAGCTACTCTTGGTCCTGCTGTAGATGAGCTTGCATGTTGAATTCTTAGTGTTCTAAGTAGTTTGAATGCTTGCTATGGCCTCTATGTATCCCTATGAGTAGTTGGTATCATTTTTGTGAAGTTTTGTTGAGAAAATTTTGTGGGCTAACAAATTTCAGAATTTTGTTGATAGGAAAACCATGAATATCTTTAGGAAGTTTGGCTCTAAGAAGAACTCCAAGGGTGTTATTGGGGAATCATCTGATAGTGATCTTCATCCTCGAAAGTTGGCAGAGGTATGGCCGTGTGAATGGCCGCACACCCTATACCTGAAAGAGGCTGGAATCCTTCAAGAGTTCACACAATATGTTTCTAATGCCGGCCTCACCGACTTCATCGCAGATGAGTGTGAACAACACCAAATCCTCACAAACATCTTTGTTCAAAGCTTTACTTTTCTACCTAGGAATAATCCTCCTGAAGTGAGTTTTGATTTATATGCCGAAAACCATCAGATACCACTTACTGAATTTTGTGACATATGCATGATCCCCTCTGATGGGAGCTTGGCCGAGCCTAGGCCATCTGAGTTTGAGGCCTTTTATCGTACTTTGACAGTGGGACATGAGAGAGGGGTGTCAGCTAGCACTGCTGCTGGTTTGCATTTTCCTGCGATTCATTACTTTGCTCTTTTCATTGCAAAATGCCTGCTTGCTAGGGAGAAGGTGGATGCACTCAGCTCACCAGACCTTGCTATTTTGCGTCGTGCATTAGAGGGCAACAACACTTATAGCTTGGGAGATATTGTGGGTCGTCGCCTCCACCTTAATAAATCCAAGGGTAAAATTCATGGTGGGATTTATGGTACTCGTTTGGCGGCTCACTTCGAGGTTGAGATACGCTCTCATGATTACCCTCTGACCAAGGTTTACCTAGACCGTGCTGCCTGGGATCACCACCATTTTACTGATGATAAATCTCCTGACATTCCTATTCCTTATAACCTGGTTTTTAGCATTGAAACTCATGATATTATTCCATTACCTACTCCTGCTTTGTTTGATTCTGTTGCTAGGGGCGGATATAGGATTATGCCTGCAGATATCATCCCCTACCGGAACGCTCCGGCTGCTGTAGAGGTAGTGGAGGAGCCTCAGCAGTGGGATCAGTGGATGCCTGCTCCTCAGTACCCCAACTACTATCCAGGCTACTGATCGATTACCAAGTTAGGCCAAAAGCCTAAGCTTGGGGGAGTACGTGTTTCTCACCGACATTACATTCATGTCCACTTATTCATCTTGCCAGATTCACGCGTTTTCATTGTATCATCCATGCTTAGATTTATTTTTCTTGCTTTCGTCTTGTGTGTTTGAAAAACTTTAAATCCAAAAAGATTAGTTGTAGTTAGTTTACTTTCTATGCATGCTTAGTAGTAATATTAAAAAGAAAACCCAAAAAGATTTCCTTGTTCTTATTTTGCTTGTTGGGAGCTTTCCCATGTAAATAGTTTTTCTCGTTTTTGCTTTTCCCTTTTATTTGCTTGCTCAAGAAAACCAAAAACTCCAAAAATATTTCGGTGTGCTTATCTGAATTTCTTTTCCTTTTATTTGAGTTGTACCAAGGAGAATACCACGATGAAAATGTTGAGTTGAACTAATAAGGAGCCCATTTTACCTTATCTTCTCCCGTTGAATAAAATGTTTGCAGATTCTAGCTTAGTCCACGGCACTCTTGCAATATTATTATTTTCATATCGTTCGGTCGTGCAAGTGAAAGGCAATAATGACAACATTCAATGAACTGGTTGTGGCAGAGAGAAACTGGTATGAACCCAACTTGTTCTGTTTGTGTAAATATGTTTAACCTAGTATCCATGATTCAGCCCCTTACGATTATACATGTTTGCAATGACAATTAGAGATTATAGTTTCTCATGCCATGCATAAGTAGCTGGGAGTGGATAATTATTTATCTTGGATATCAACATTGCGTTAAAATGATTGTGATGTAGTATGATGATATGGTATCCTTCGCTAAATGTTCGAGTGGCTTGACTTGGCACATGTTCATGCATGTAGTTGAATCAAAACCAACATAGCCTCTATGATATTTATGTTCATGGTGATCATATCCTACTCATGCTAGTGCCCAATGTTACTGATGCATAATGCATGATCATGATCATTTTTGCTCCCTAGCTGGCTACTTCTCAATCTAATTGTTAGCCTTCGCTTGTACTAAGTGGGAACTCTACATGTACATCAAAAACCTTGAACCCAAAGTATTCCAGATGAGTCCACCATACCTACCTATATGCGGTATTACCCTGCCGTCCTAAGTAAATTTGCATGTGCCACCTCTAAAAACTTCTAAAATATATCCTTTTGTGTGCCTGGATCATTCATGGAACGACAAGAGGTGGTCGGTATCTTTCATGCTAAGCAGGTTATTCTCAAGTCGAATGTTTATTCACTCGCCATCGCATGAGAAGAGGGCGGTAATAGGGATGCTCAGTCCCAAACTGCAAACACAAAAAGAGTTAATCTCTCAAATAATCAAACAAAAACTCCCAATGGAGTCAAAACCTTTACTTTTTATGGCTTGGGAACTGCCACTAGCTTGTTTAGCATGGGAGATATTGATAACTCATGGTCGTGAAGTAAATGAGAAGGGTTCATGTCTCAAAATTTCATTTATCTCTGTTTTTAAAACTTAAGCTCTGGCACTGATAACCCACAAGTATAGGGGATCGCAACAGTTTTCGAGGGTAAAGTATTCAACCCAAATTTATAGATTCGACAAAAGGGGACCCAAAGAATATTTGAAGGTATTAGCAGCTGAGTTGTCAATTCAACCACAATGGAGACTAATTATCTGTAGCAAGTGATCAGTAGCAAAGTGATAACCCACTAGTATAGGGGATCAATTGTAGCCTCTTTCGATAAGGAAGATTGTTGAACCCAATGAGGAGCTAAAGGTAGAATAAATATACCCTCAAGTTTTATCGACCACCGATACAACTCTACGCACGCTTGACGTTCACTTTACCTAGAACAAGTATAGAACTAGAAGTACTTTGTAGGTGTAATGGGATAGGTTTGCAAGAATATAAAGAGAATGTAAATAAAAACTAGGGGTTGTTTTAAGTAAAGAAGCAATAGAGTTAGTATAGCGAGTGTGGAAAAGTGGTGGTAGGAGTTGTGAAATTGTCCCTAAGCAATTGACTCTGTTACTAGACCGATAGCAAGTTTTATGTGGGAGAGGCCACTGCTAGCATGTCATCCCTGACTTTGAATTCTATGCACTTATGATTGGAACTATTAGCAAGCTTCTTCAACTACTAACGTTCATTAAGGTAAAACCCAGCCATAGCATTAAGATATATTGGTCCCCCTTCAATCCCGTATGCATCAATTTCTATGCTAGGTTGAAGCTTCTGTCACTCTTGCCCTCCAATTTTGTCCTATCAACATACAACTAACCCTCTGGTGTGATCCACGCGCGCGCTCATATGATGGGCACCAAAGGACATCAACATAACCACAAGCAATTTAAACCAATCATAGAAATTCACCAATTACCGATAGGACAACGAAAATCTACTCAGACATCATAGGATGGCAACATATCATTGGATAATAATAATATGAAGCATAAAGCACCATGTTCAAGTAGAGGGTACAGCGGGTTGCGGGAGAGTGGACCACTGTAGAGAGATGGGGGAAGGTGATGAAGATGTTGGTGAAGATGACAGAGCTGTTGGTGTAGATCGCGGTGATGATGATGGCCCCGGCGTCGTTCCGGTGCCACCGGGAGAGAGGGGGAGAGAGCCCCCCTTCTTCTTCTTCTTATTCCTTGACCTTCTCCCTAGATGGGAGATGGGTTTCCCATATGGTCCTTGGATTCCATGGCATGGGAGGGGCAAGAGCCCCTCCGAGATTGGATATGTCTCTCTGTCTCTCTCTGTTTTTGCGTTCCAAATTCTGGCCTTTAAATGTTTCTTATATTCCCGGAGATTCGTAACTCCGATTGGGCTGGAATTTTAACACGATTTCTATCTGGATATTGGCTTACTTGCGGTGAAAGAAGGGCACCAACCGCCTTACGGGGTGGCCACGAGGGTCCAGGGCGCGCCTTACCCCCTGGGGCGCACCCCCCTGCCTCATGGCCCCCTCGGGCATCGTCTCGGGTTGATTCTTCTTCCCAAAAATCACATATGTTCCAAAAAAATCTCCGTCATTTTTTATCCTATTGGGACTCCGTTTGATATGGATTTTCTGCGAAACAAAAAACATGCAACAAGAAGGAACTGGCACCGGGGACTGGATCAATATGTTAGTCCCAAAAATAGTATTAAATGTTGCCAAAAGTATATAAAAGTTGTAGAATATTGGCATGGAACAATAAAAAAAATATAGATACGACGGAGACGTATCAGCATCCCCAAGCTTAATTCATGCGCGTCCTCGAGTAGGTAAATGATAAAAAAGATAATTTTTGATGTGGAATGCTACCTAGCATAATCTTGATCATGTAATGTAATCATGGCATGAATATTAAGACACGAGTGATTCAAAGCAATAGTCTATCATTTGACATTAAGACAATAATACTTCAAGCATACTAATAAAGCAATCATGTCTTTTCAAAATAACATGGCCAAAGAAAGTTATCCCTACAAAATCATATGGTCTGGCTATGCTCCATCTTCACCACACAAACCATTCAAATTATGCACAACCCCGATGACAAGCCAAGCAATTGTTTCATACTTTTGATGTTCTCAAACCTTTTCAAGTTTCACGCAATACATGAGCGTGAGCCATGGACATAGCACTATAGGTGGAATAGAATATGATGGTGGAGGTTGTGTGGAGAAGACAAAAAGGAGAAAGCCTCACATCGACGCGGCTAATCAACGGGCTATGGAGATGCCCATCAATCGATGTCAATGTGAAAGTGCAACTATCCCTGGGTGGTTTTGGTAATTCCTAACAACATATAGCTCATTGAGCTAATGCTATTTCAAGATAAATATTTCAGGAAAGCACAATGATTGGCATGGCATGGATTAGAAAGTGGACCCCTCAAAATGCTAAGGACAGAAGATTGGCTCAAGCTCAAAGAACAAGACTCTACATTTTACTTTTAGTGATCCAAGATCACATTGAATCCATAGGAAAAGCCAATACTGTTAAAAGGGGGTGAGGTGTTGCTTAATGAGTTACTTGCTCTAAATGCTTAGTGATATGTTCCAAAAACCATCAACTACTTTCTCATATCCACATATGTCCCAAACCAAAAGTCAAACTCGGCCCCACCAAAACTTTCTATCCAGCGCCACCGAGTTCTCTTGACATAGCCACTGCCACAAACCCTAGTCACTTCGGTCTCACCGATAGGGATCTCGGTCTCACCGAGATGGGATTGCAACCTCTCTGTTTCCCTTCATAATGTTTCGGTCCAACCGAGATGAGCGATCGGTCCCACTGAGATTGCAATGTAAACTCTCTGTTTCCCCGTCGTAACGTTTCGGTCTAACCGAGATGAGTGAATCGGTCCCACCGAGTTTGCCTGAGCAACTCTCTGTTTGCCTATTACCAAAATCGGTCTCACCGAGTTTGTGTAATCGGTCTCACTGAGATTATGTTATTCCCTAACCCTAATTGAATTGGTCCCACTGAGTTGACATGTCAGGCCCACCAAAGATCCTAACGTTCACATTTTGAACTAAATCGGTCTAACCAAGTTTTCTAATTCGGTCCCACCGAGTTTGGTGATTTGTGTGTAACGTTAAGATTTTGTGTGGAGGCTATATATACCCCTCCACCCACTCTTCATTCATGGAGAGAGCCATTAGAACATGCCTACACTTCCAACATACATTTTCTGAGAGAGAACCACCTACACTTGTGTTGAGGTCAAGATATTCCATTCGAACCACATAAATCTTGATCTCTAGCCTTCCCCAAGTTGCTTTCCACTCAAATCATCTTTCTACCAAATGCAATCCTATGAGAGAGAGTTGAGTGTTGGGGAGAGTATCATTTGAAGCACAAGAGCAAGGAGTTCATTATCATCACACCATCTATTACCTTTTGGAGAGTGGTGTCTCCTAGATTGGTTAGGTGTCACTTGGGAGCCTTCGTCAAGATTGTGGAGTTGAACCAAGGAGTTTGGACGGGCAAGGAGATCGCCTACTTAGTGAAGATCTACCCTAGTGAGGCAAGTCTTCGTGGGCGATGGCCATGGTGGAATAGACAAGGTTGCTTCTTCGTGGACCCTTCATGGGTGGAGCCCTCCGTGGACTTGCGCAACTGTTACCCTTCATGGGTTGAGGTCTCCATCAATTTGGATGTACGATAGCACCACCTATCGGAACCACACCAAAAATCTCTGTGTCTACATTGCGTTTGCTCCCTCAAAACTCCTCCCTTTACCTTCATATGCAATTGTTTTACATTCCACTGCTATACTCTTAGAATTGCATGTGTAGGTTGATTACTTGATTTATGCTAAGTTGCTAAAATCTGCCAAGACTTAAAATTGGGAAAAGGCTAGATTTTTATTTGGTACAGGTGGTATCAGAGCTTTGATCTCCATTTTCTTTGATTTCCATAGCTTTTAGTGATCATAGCATTGGTTTCACAACCTAGGAGAGTGTGGCATCTAGTGAGGGAAATTACCACCGTAGAGGTCCTTACTTTGATCGTACTAATTTTGCTAGTTGGAAGCATAAGACAAAAATGCATATTCTTGGATATAACCCTGCCATTTGGGCTATTGTGTGTATTGGCTTGCAAGGTGAATTTTTTGGTGGGAGAGAACCGAATCGTGAAGCTACAGTGGAAGAGTTGAAGATGATGCAATACAATGCTCAAGCTTGTGATATTCTCTTCAACGGATTGTGCCCCGAAGAATTCAACAAAATCAGCCGTCTTGAGAATGCAAAGGAAATTTGGGATACTTTGATTGATATGTACGAAGGTACCGACTCCGTCAAGGAATCCAAATTGGATGTGCTTCAAAGTCAACTTGACAAGTTCACAATGAAGGATGGTGAAGGTGTCGCTGAAATGTACTCTAGGCTTGCTCTCATCACAAATGATATTGCCGGCTTAGGAAGTGAAGAGATGATTGATAGATTCATCATCAAGAAGATCCTAAGAGCCTTGGATGGAAAATATGATACCGTGTGCACATTAATCCAAATGATGCCCAATTACAAAGATCTCAAGCCAATGGAAGTCATTGGAAGGATTGTTGCTCATGAGATGTCACTCAAGGATAAGGAAGAGCTTCACAACAAGTCAAGTGGTTCTTACAAAGCTTCATGTGATGCTCCCACATCATCAAGTGAGAAACAAACCTTCAATGAAGAATTGAGCCTAATGGTGAAGAACTTCAACAAGTTCTACAAAAGTGGAAGCAAGGAAAGAAGTTTCAAGTCAAGGTCCTACAGTGACAAAATATCTTCAAGTCGTGAGCGTAATTGCTACAATTGTGGAAGACCCAGACACTATTCCAATGAGTGTATGGCTCCCTACAAAAGAAGTGAAGATTCCCAAAAGAAGGAGTAGGAGAGAAGAATCACCACCAAGAGAGAGAAGGAGTACAGATGACCATTATGAACGAACAACACCACGGAGAAGCAAGGATTCGGAAAGGAAGGACAAATCATCAAGGAGCTACACAAAACGAGGACATCAAGCTCATGTTGGTGAATGGGTATCCGGCTCTAACTCCGACAATCACTTCGAAAGAAGTTATCAATCCGACTCTGAATATACTCAAGATGAAGGTGTTGCCGGTCTAGCACTTGTGTCAACCAACTCCTACGACATATTTGAGTCACCAAATGAAGGAATTGGAAGATGCTTCATGGCTGAAGGCCCAAAGGTATCACACCCCAAGTATGTTGATTTCAATAGTGATGAAGATGACTTGCTAGGTGATCATGGTTTACTTGTTGATTCTAGTGATGAAAACTATGATGAACTTACTAGTAATCATGCTAATCAGGACAGAACGAATGACGATGATAAGAAGGAGATTGAGCAGCTAACTAAAGAACTAAACACTCTTAAGTTAGCTCATGAAACTACCTTGGAAAATCATCGAGAGCTTTTAAAGACTCATGAGAATTTACGCTTCGAAAAGCTCAATCTTGAGCAAGAGCATGGGTTCTTAAAAGCGATCAATGATGATCTTCGCAAGAAAAGTTCTTCTTACATTGCCAAGCGTTTAGTCTTGTCTACTTGCATGCCACAATTTAAATCTAGCAACAAGAACAAGAAAGATTCTTCTTCTAGTAGTAACAATAATCATGCCAAACCCAATGATGTTACTTCTAGTAGTTCTCTTGATTCCACTAATGATTCTCTTAGCCAAGTTACACTTGAGCAAGAAAATAGCTTATTGAAGGGAATTATAGATAAAGGTGTTTACAAGAGCCTTGCCGGAAGTAAGCAATTTGAGGAAATTGTACGCAAGCAAGGAAGACACCGGAAGAATCAAGGTGTTGGTTTTGAACAAAAGTTCAATGCCAATGGAGTTGACTGGGAAGAAGATCAATACCCCAAGACGAAATTTGTTCCTCAATAAGAGAAGTATGATCCTACTTCTTTCCAAGGAACACAAGCTCAAGATGATCTTCCACCACAAGACCACAAGCTAAAAGGCAAGGACAAGCTTCCAGAGGAGATTGATGCATTTGAGGAAGCTCCCAAAGCCTTGGTTAAGTGGGTTCCCAAGACTACATCAAGTTCTACCTCATCAAGTACGACTACAACTCCAAGGATTCCCATCAAGATGGTGTGGATCCCGAAGAAGAAGAACTAGAGAGATCTTGAGGGTGACTCCGCCAACATACTTCACTCATATCACTTTGGCAAGGACAAGTGCAAACAACTTCCACATCTTGCACTAGTTCAAGGAGTCACAAACCCTCTTGTTGGTAAGACAAGGGACAAGGTAACCTAATGCATTCATGGACATCATCCTATGTGAACATCGTTCTACGTCTATGGATATCCTTGTTTGTTCCTTGTGGGACTAACCCGTGTAGGTATTGAAAGTGCAACTCACTCTAATGGATTGCTCCAAATGATCTACATCAACATTGAGCATCTACACCTTCAACACCTACATGAAGTCATCATCGACAAAACCCAAGGTTAGTTCATCCCTCTTAGGGGGGATATCACATCTGGGGGGAGCTTTACTCTAATCAATTGAGCTAAAGCAACTCTAATGATGTGAGCACAACAATGCTTTATGTAAAAGTGGCAACCCCACTACTGCTTAAATGATGAGTATGACCTATGATCAAATGTTCTCATTTGACTCCTAAGTCAATATACTCATATATAGATGACCTAGTCATAGACAAATTGCTTGATAGATGCTAGAGTGATTGTGCATGCTTTGTCACATATTTCATTTGTCATTTTATTGTGTGAGCATGTTGGATGCATATTTTACTCATTCGAGGACATCCATTTGTTGCTTTGATTTTTTTGGCTTTTTGTCTTTTGCAAAATGGATGGACAAGAATGCCTAATAAATCCCTCCAGCATGTTGGATGCATATTTTACTCATTCTAGCTATCTATACTTTTCTCGTCTCAAACTCTATTCATGCTACATCACAAAGTTTGATCAAGTCAGATTCGAACCACTCTATGTGAGGAGCACTTGGAGTCCCCGATTCGTCATAGACTTAAACTTCCAAAACCTCTTTGTGTATTTCGGTATGACCGAGTCATCCATTTTAGTCACACCGAGATCACTAAGTTGATCTAGGTTTTAAATCTCGGTGCAACCGATTTGAACTTTTCGGTCACACCGACATGGTCGGGATATATAAACCCACGGGTGAGATTTTGGAAATTTCTTTGAAACTTCTCAGCCCGCGTGTATCCTGCTTTGCCGCCTTGGGTCTCCGGATCGTCTTCTCGCCGCCAGCGACCTCCGCCGCTGGTTTACATCGCCGTCAACTGAATTCTGCCCCTCCGTTGCCGCCGTAGCGAAGTCCGCCGAATTAGGGTATGAGTTTGATCCTTTGTGCTATTCTTTTAACTCCGATTCGTAGCACATTACTTTGCCATGATCATGACCACGTATGCAATCAATCCATCCAATGAAAACTTCCTTTAGATTAGATTGGATTTGAAAATTTAGGGTTAGGTCTCCGTCGAACTCATCTCGGACCGACCGAATTGTAGAAATCGGGCTCACCGATTTGGCTTAGGCCATTGCAGTCACACTTTAGGTCTGACCAAAAACTGCAAATTGGTGTGACCGAGTTCAATTCTTTGTGAAACCCTAGCAGTCTCGGTGCCACCAAACTGTGACTCGGTCTGACCGAGCTCACTAGTTTAGGTTCCAAAAGCTGCTTCGGTATCACCGAGCTTACAAATCGGTAGCGCCGAAATGCTTTCTGTGAAGAACTAAAACTAAGTTTTGAAGTCATCTATTTTGTGAAAACTCTGCACTTTGTGATGCTCATCCACTCTACCTCATCTATATCTATTCACAGGGTCTGCTATCAGTAAATTTGCAGAGATTTCTGATCAAAGCGACAGTCAGAAGAAGTCAGAAGAACAAGTGCAATTGAGTGAGGGCACTAGTCCCTCTAGCACTTCTGATGATGGCAGTAGAAGTACACCAAGTAACTTGCCCAAGGCAGCCACCAGGTCAAGGAAGAAGAAAACCTCAGCTTCTGAAGATGAGGACTATGTGGCTGTTGAGGAGGAAGTCAGCTCCAAGAGGAAGGTGTTGAATAAAGAATATGGGTCAGCTTCTACAACTAAGCTTGGCTTGCACAAGAAGGCCCATGCCAAGAGGGTGCCAACCTTAAAGGTTAGAGCCTCAACTGCTGAAACCTCCAAGCCAATTGAAGAGGCTATTGGAGAAGGAAAGAAGAGGAAGGAAAGGGTCAAGAAAACCACTGCCAGAGTGCTTGGCAGATCCTCCATTATGAAAGATCCAGAAGAAGAGTAGGAAGAGGATACTGCACTAGCACCCAAAGCTCAGAAGCTTATGGGAGATGCTATAAAATCAGGGGCTGCAACATCAAAGCCCAAGTATGCTCCCAAAGCTCAAGCTTAGAAACCCCCAAAGCCCAAGAGGAATACCAGGAGTATACCTGCTGAGGAAAAGAACAAGGCCCTAGTGCCTCAAGCTGAAGAAGAGGAAGATGATTACTTGTTTTGAGGAAGTTGAAGCCCGAGATTCCTGACCATAATGATGTTCATCCAGTCGCTGAGGACATGCACATCAAAAAGGATGCTGGACTGAGATTGTGGAGACAGTCTGATCCATATGCTATTAGGAGGAGGACTACAGTTGATTACAGGTTTCACACGAAGGAACAACAAGACTTCTATGAGACTATTTTGCTTGACAAGAACCCATTGTATGTGACATGAAATGGGTGGTGTCGGTGTAAAAACCGGCGGATCTCGGGTAGGGGGTCCTGAACTGTGCGTCTAAGACGGATGGTAATAGGAGGCAGGGGACATGATGTTTACCCAAGTTCGGGCCCTCTTGATAGAGGTAATACCCTATGTCCTGCTTGATTGTTCTTGATGATATGAGTATTAGAAGAGTAGATCTACCACGAGATCATAGAGGCTAAACCCTAGAAGCTAGCCTATGGTATGATTGGATGTCGTCCTATGGACTAAACCCTCCGATTTATATAGACACCGAAAGGGGCTAGGGTTACACAAGTTCGGTTACAAGGGATGAGATATACATATCCGTATTGCCTAGCTTGCCTTCCACGCCAAGTAGAGTCCCATCCGGACATGGGACGGAGTCTTCAATCTTGTATCTTCATAGTCCAACAGTCCGGCCAAAGGATATAGTCCGGCTGTCCGGAGACCCCCTAATCCAGGACTCCCTCAGTAGCCCCTGAACCAGGCATCAATGACGATGAGTCCGGCGCGCAATATTGTCTTCGGCATTGCAAGGCGGGTTCCTCCTCCGGATACTCCATGGTAGAGTTTGAACACAAGCATAGTGTCCGACCCTGAAAAATAAGTTCCACATACTATTGTAGAGAGAATAATATTTCCACAAATCTAATCTGCTGACACGTTTTGATAGCATGACATCACGCCATGGCCCAGTCATTATTCAAACCGTTTTTCTCAACCAGCACCGCACATATCGCGAGGCGGTTTTCTTGACACGTCTTGTCAAAGCAGAGATTGTGTTCCCCTTATCACGGGATTCTCATCAATACAGACGTGGGTAACCCAACCATGCCTGTTGGTATGACTCCCAGATCTTAGGCAAGTCCCAAACGGCCACGAGGAGGACACTTGATATTCACCCCCCTTTATAACGAGGACAAGGCCTTTTCTTTCTCCCTCTCATGCTCAATCGAATCCTTCCCCCGCCTCGAGTTCTAACACCCAAAGCTCAAGTCAGGTGCTTCGGACCTTCAGCTATGTCCGGATCCAACCTTCAAGGTCGGTGGATGCCCTCCTCTATAATAGAGGAGGACATCAAGAAGCTGAGAGAGGCCAGATATCTGACCGCCGAAATTTCACATAGGCTGTCTGCTCGAGGGTAGGTCGTCCCTACTCCCGAACCCACCGAGAGTGTCGTGTTCATCTCCCACTTCCTCTGAGGACTAGGCCTCGCTCTGGATCCCTTTGTAAGGGGTCTTCTGTTGTATTATGGGCTGGATTTCCATGATCTAGCCCCGGACTCCCTTCTTCACAGCTCGTCATTTATTGTCGTATGTGAGGCCTTCCTCCGCATTACCCCTCACTTTGGCCTGTGGCTCAAGACCTTCGATGTGAAGTCGAACATGATCGAGGGGCGGCACGCAGAGTGCGGAGGTGCTTTAATAAGCAAAATCGCTGATGCTCCATGGCCAGAGGCTTCCTTCCCAGAGGTGTCCGGATTGTGGCAGCGGGAGTGGTTTTACATCACAGGTCCCCGAAGTGCCAAGTGGGTAGTCGCCCCCACCTTTCGCTCGGACCCCCCACCGCAACTGATGTCATGGATCAGCAGGGGGCTGAGCTGGGGTCCAGCAAAGGACGTGCCAATACTGAAGAGCCGTATCCGAGATCTCTTTGAGAGAGATTTCAATCTGGTTATGGTAATGCAAGTTATGCTAGTTCGTCGAGTCCAGCCTTGCAAACGACGGCCCCTCCGTATGTGGGAATTCAACCCGGAAGGACCGTGAGCTATTCAGCATTTCCTCGGCATGACGCTCGAAGAGATGTACAAATCGTTCTTCGGACCCCAAATAAAGTGTTCGGACACCTTCGAGGATCTGGGTTTGAGCTACAACCGCCCTGCTACCCAAGTAAGTAATCTCATGGCCGAACCCGCCGTCCTTTTATTTATCATGGCATCATTCTAAAGAGTCGCTCTTTGACCAGGACTGGATAACAAAGGCGAAGATGATCAGGTGTTTGGCCCCCCTTCCTGAGGGCTTGGACAATCCGGTGCTGGAAAAGATGCTCGAGCCGGCACCTTTTCTAGTGCCCTCAAAGGAAGATGAAGGGGGGAATAAAGAGGGCGAAAGCGGGCCTCACTCGCTACTTATTCCAACCGAGGGAATGAGCGCCTCTGCGAGGGAGGATAACCAAGGGGAAGAATCTGACATTCTCTCTCCCCGGGGAAGGAAGAGGACTACCTCTGAAGATCGGGAAACTAATGTTTCCAAACAGGAGAAGAAATCTTCGTCAGAGGGTCCTGCCTCGGAGGGTATTCTTGCCGCACAATGTCCGCGCGGGGATCAGCCCTCTACCGAGCTGTAAGTAATCGAAAAGTACTTAACAGTGAAAATATCCTACCTTACTTCCGAAGACAATAACCGATGCTTATAAATTGTAGTCCGGCTCGTAGCCCTTCTCGACAGAGTTCGTCTTCGGGGGATCTCCTTCCGGAGATGATTGAGAGCGAAACGCCTCCCCCTGACACCCCGCCTCTGGAGGCCAGCGACCCTGAAGTGTCGTCGCGGAGGATATCTCTAGATCCACCAAGGCCAGAGGATAACCCTTTGGCTACCCGAAATCCCCAGTATCCGGCTTCCAAGGAGAGCAGCAACAAGGGTCCGGAACCATACAGTGTGCGGTCGGACGTGCTGAAGGATCTTCTGGGGCAAGCGGCCATCTCGGAAGCGCATCGTACGCTAATGGGTACGGTAATTGAAAGGATTTCATCCGCTGAAAGCGGTTTGCACGAAGCCTTTATGAGTCTGCTGAAGGGCTTTGAGGTACATGAAATAGTGTATGTTTTTGATAGTACCGCACACGTTAGGTGTGCCCTATGTAGATAGTAGCCCCTGAGACTCTGGTTGTCATCGAGAACAGCGACAACCCGAGGATCATATTCCCGGGTAATAACCCGACTGCCTTTATGTGCAGGTGGCTGAGGCTACGGCGGCTAGCCGAACTGATGGGTTTACCAAGCTAAAGTGGCAACTTGATGCGGCCGATGCCAATATCGTGCTTGTCAACCAGTGGCTTGACGAGGCACAGGGTGAGTGATTTCTCTAGTGATCTTCACATAATAAGAGGAGCATGATGCTAGTATCTTTAATATGTTGTGACTGCAGATGCAGCTGCCACCGTGGAGACCCTTCGGGCGGAGCTGGCCCGAGCCAAGGAGCAAGCAAGGAGTAGCAATGCGGCCGCTCTAAAGGCGACCGGAGAGTTAAGGGCCGAACAGGCCGCGCATTGTGAGAGCAAGGAAAGAATAGCCAAAATGGCTGTAGAATTAAAAGATGCCGCTGACCGTTACCAGCTTCTTGAAGAAGAAAGCCGAGCGAGGGCGACAGACCTGGAGAAGGCCCTGGTAGCTGACAAGGAAGCCTGCTCCAAAATTAGAGCGACAAAGGAGGAGCTGCATCAAGCTGCAGATATCGTGTCTGGGAAGCCCTTCTTATTGCGGACTAAATTCGGAGATCCGAAGTATGCTCCTCTAGACCGACTATGGAGTTCTGCGGACGCCTACATGGATTTGGCTGCAAGTGCTGCTGATGCGGCCGAGTACTTCAAGGATCAGAAAGATCGCGAAGTGGAGAAGCTGTTCTGGTCACAGTTTCATGCGCCAATCTGTCCGCTGTTATTGAATGAGTGAATGGCCGAGTGGGCCGAGCTCCATAGGTTGTCCGGACTTGCCATGAGGTCCATTGTAGATCATATGTGGCCGGGAGGGCCAAGGCCAAATAGCTACTTTAGTTTAGTGCAACAATTCCTTGGTGTTGTGCCACCCATCGATGTTGTAAAGAGATTGGCGTGCATAGAGGGTGCGTGGATGGCCTTTGCCCGTGTGAAGACATATTGGGCGGAGATGGAGACCACCACTGTTGCGACACAGGGTTCGGCCGTAGGCCGAGTGGCTACCGAGCACTACTTTGAAGAAGTTCTTGAAGGCGCTCGTTCAATAGAGGCGCAGTGCTCGAAGAATATTATGTTCTAGTAACATGTACTCCCATTGTAGAAACAATGTTTATTGAATTATCAAGGCTGTATTTATACTTTTGCCTGAAAGTACTGTGATGCCTCATGTGCGTCCGTTTATGTATATATGTATATAACCTGAAAGTTTGGAGTCGTCGGCTTCCTCCCCCACGCATATAATGTGGGGGTGTTCGCAGAAAGGCATATCCACACTTGATCCAATGTCTTGGTCCGTTAAGGAGGTGATAGCGCATCGAACGAGGCAATCAGACTATATTGCTTTAACACTTTCACTTAGCCATAGGAGTTTGACGGTGGGGCTACTATATAGCACCTGGTACTTCTGCACTCGTTCGTATACGGGGCGCGTGCGTACCTGATCGGGAAACGGCCCTTCGTTAATGCGGAGGAATCCCGAAGATTCCGCTGAGTCATCGAGTGGCTGACTGGTCTCTCGCTATATCATGACAGTCAGTTTTCGGCTTTCTCTACTGAGGTGCTCATCCGGATGAACCAGGGCACAATCGCAGTAGTTCTCCCAGTGCTACCTTAGCCGATATAACGGAACGTAAGGTACCAAAACGTGGGAGCCGGGCAAACCCAACATTTGACCAAAGACATGATTCAGAGCTGATGCATATAGGGCCAAACTCGCGACGCCGAACACTCCCTAAGGTGTTCGGTCTTTATAATATATACCGGGCTAAACAATGCCCTCAATAATAAACCCCATGTGTCTAGGTACGTGCAATATCTTGACGTGGCCACATGCCAATAACGTCGGCATCCTTCTTAGTTATGTGGAGTATCCGGAGGATGAGAGCAACAAGAGACAGTAAAAAAAGGTTTACGCGGGGTCTTAATCTAAAAAGAAACCTTTGGGTGGGTCCCTACTGCACGTCTGCGCCTGTATCTCCATTGTGCCGTGTCCTGGACGGGTGTAGCACGATTGTCATCTGTAAAAGGAAAGAACTTAGGTGAAAGTTGTCGTGCCAAAAAAATAAGAATTGGTTATTATCAATGAACTATCAAAATTCAAGAGAAGTCAAGTTGAGTCGGGCTGGCCCTGATTATACGTGGGAAGCCCCTAGTATCGTATTTGAGGGTTTGATCATCAAACCAATCTCATGTATATGTGGTGGAACGCCGGACTCGTCTAACCGTGTCTGTGGTCTTGACGACCTGCCATATTTTCTGTTTGGTGAGGCTGTCTAGTTCGCGGCTGTTAGAGCTGCCGCATCCTCTTCCGGATGTAAGAAACGTTCGGTATTTCCGTTAACTGTGATGATGCCACGTGGACCGGGCATTTTTATCTTCAGAAAAGCATAATGCGGTATTGCATTAAAACGAGCGAAAGCCATTCTTCCAAGTAGTGCTTGATAACCACTTCAGAATGGAGCGACGTGGAAAGTTAACCTTTCGCTTCGGAATTTATCGGGAGAACCGAATACCACCTCTAGTAGTAGAGAGCCCATACATCGGGCCTCTTGGCCTGGTATTACTCCCTTGAAGGTAGTATTACTGTGGCTCATTTGTGTCGGGTCTATCCCCATTTTGCGAACTGTGTCCTGATATATCAGATTTAGATCGCTGCCGCTGTCCATGAGGACTCATGTAAGATGGTACCCATTTATTATTGGATCTAACACCAGGGCCGCCAGTCCTTCGTGCCAGATATTAGTCGCGTGATCCCTACGATCAAAAGTGATCGGGCAGGCCAACCAGGAGTTGATCCTAGGGGTGACGGGCTCTATGGCGTGTGTGTCTCGGAGTGCATGCTTGCTTCTCCTCTTCGTCACATGGACCACATTTACCATTTTGACTTCTGGTGGGAACTTTTTCTGTCCTCCGATGCTTTGCTGGCGAGGTTCATCCTCATCTTCACTTGGTGTCTCCTCCCCTTTGTGTTCGGCATTTAGCTTACCGGCTTGCTTGAAGACCCAACATTCTCTGTGGGTATGATTTGCAGGTTTGTCGGGGGTGTCGTGAATCTGATAGAGCCTGTCAAGAATTTTTTTAGGCCAGATTGTCCTTCTCTGCTGCCTTTGAAAGGCTTTTTCCACTAACCTAGTCGAGAGTCCCTGAATCCGGCGTTTACCGTCGTGTTATCTGGGCTACCTTCTTTATTTCGACGCTTGTTTTTGTTGCGTCGTGGTTTACCATTGCCATCCCTGACTTCGGATGTGCTTGGGTCGCTGGTGCTGCTATGGGCCAACCAGTTGTCTTCGCCTGCACAAAAGCGGGTCATGAGGCTTGTTAGGGCTGCCATTGTTCTCGGTTTTTCTTGGCCGAGGTGTCTGGCGAGCCATTCGTCTCGGACGCTGTGTTTAAAAGCTGCTAAGGCTTCGGCGTCCGGACAGTCGACGATTTGGTTCTTCTTAGTGAGGAACCTGTTCCAAAGCTTTCGGGCGGACTCTCCGGACTGTTGGATTATATGACTTAAATCGTCTGCATCCGGAGGTCGGACATAAGTCCCTTGAAAATTAGCCCGAAAAGCATCCTCGAGCTCCTCCCAACTTCGAATTGAGTTTTCGGGGAGGCTTTTCAGCCAGTGCCGAGCTGGCCCCTTAAGCTTGAGGGGCAAGTATTCAATGTCATGGAGATCATCTCCACGAGCCATATGAATATGGAGGATAAAGTCCTCGATCCAGACACCAAGGTCTGTGGTCCCGTCGTACGCCTCTATGTTCACCAGTTTGAATACTTTTGGAAATTCGTGATCCTGCACCTCATTAGTGAAACATAACGGGTGTGCGACACCCCTTTATTGTCATGTGCCATGGTGTTCGGACGGTTGTAGTATTCGGTTTTGGTTTTGTACCATAGCGCGCTTCCTAGATCCATAGATGGATCTAGTCGCGCCGGATTTTTGGCGCAAGTTATCGCGTAAATCGAGTGTTGACTTATGCGCGACTTTGTTAGCCGCTCTATCGCGTTCACAATGTGGTGGACCCGGCCGTTGGCCATATCATTCTTCGGCTGTGTGGGCTCTAAGGCCTCATCGTCGAATTCTGGTAATAGCTTGCGCTTTGGATAGCTATTTGTGTGGTAACTTCCACCATACTTTGTTTCCTTGTCGAGCACTTTGTTCTACCTGCTGTTGAGCGTTTCTTGTGCGGCCTTAAGCCTTTGCTTCTGTTTCTTCAGGCTTCTCGCTGTGGCAATAAGCCTTCTGCGGAGGTTTTCTTGTTCCAAGTGTGTTTCCGGGATGATGTGTGCATCTTCGTCCGGACTATTTTCCTCTCCAGACGGGGTTTGATGAGTTTTATCCTTGGCATCACCGTGTTTGGATGTCGGATCTGTACTATGTTCGCCGTTTGCTTCTTGATCGTGCTCTGCCACCAGGGTGGTGTAGTCGTCCTTTCTTCTAGAGTCGACTGGACTATTATTTCCTCTTGCGTTGTTATCGTTGTTTTTGCTATGGCGGGACTTAGAGCGGCGCCACTGACGTCGGTGCTTGGGTTGCTTGGAGGGGGCATCCTCCGATGTCTCTTCGCCATTGCCCTCTGTGGGTGTATCCACCAGGTATATGTCATGTGATGAAGTGGTGGTCCGGCGCCCTGTGGGCGGTGGTTCCTGTTCGTCTCCTGCATCATCGTCCATACCGCCGATGTCTTCGAAGTTGAAGTCGAGCATGTCGGTTAAATCGTCGACAGTGGCTACTAAGTGGGTGGTGGGTGGGCAGTGAATTTCTTCGTCGTCTACATCCCATTCTAGCCGGACATAGTTTGGCCAAGGTTCTCCTGACAGGGAGAGAGACCTTAATGAATTTAGGACATCTCCGAAAGGTGAGTGCTGAAAGATATCCGCGGAGGTGAACTCCATGATCGGCGCCCAATCGGATTCGATGGGTGCGGATGCAGGCGGCTCGGAGCCCGTGGCCGGAGAAGAATCCAGTGGTGCGGTGACGCGGCTCTCATAAGGGGTAAAGTCAGTATCCGGCTCTATCGCCACTGAGAGTGCAGCCTCCATGGCGGGGTCTATCACTCCGCTCTTGGATGGTGCAATTTGCTCCGGATTGACAGCCAGAGTAGTTGTAGATGCGATCTCCTGAACATTGTCCGACGGCAGAGTTACATCACGCTCATCGCGACTGTGCGGCGCGTCCGACATGGGCTCGAATCCGTTGAAGATCAAGTCTCCGCGTATGTCGGCCATGTAGTCCAAGTTTTCGAATATGACCTCATGGCCAGGGGTGTAGCTCTCGATCTGCTCTCGGGTAGGGGGTCCCCAACTGTGCGTCTAAGGCGGATGGTAACAGGAGGCAGGGGACATGATGTTTACCCAGGTTTGGGGCCTCTTGATGGAGGTAATACCCTACATCCTGCTTGATTTTTCTTGATGATATGAGTATTACAAGAGTTGATCTACCACGAGATCGTAGAGGCTAAACCCTAGAAGCTAGCCTATGGTATGATTGTATGTCGTCCTACGGACTAAACCCTCCGGTTTATATAGACACCGGAGGGGGCTAGGGTTACACAAGGTCGGTTACAAGGGAGGAGATATACATATCTGTATTGCCTAGTTTGCCTTCCACGCCTAGTAGAGTCCCATCCGGACACGGGACGAAGTCTTGAATCTTCTATCTTCATAGTCCAACAGTCCGGCCAAAGGATATAGTCCGGCTGTCCGGAGACCCCCTAATCCAGGACTACCTCAGGTGGATTGGGAATACATCCAGGAGAATGAAGTTCACTTCCCAGGAGTATATGACAGTTTCAAAGCATGTGGAGTAGATGAGTTTGATGGACAGAAGCTCACTAAATGGAATGATGATCTAATCATGCAGTTTTACTCCACTGCTCATTTCTATCCAGATGGAAGGGTAGTTTGGATGTCTGAAGGTACAAGGTACCAATCCACTGTTGAAGAATGGGCCAAGCTGGTCAATGCCCTAGGGGAACATGAGGATGACTTGGATGTGTATGCCAAGAAAAAGAAGCATCATAACTCCATGGCAAACATGTACAAAGAGATCCCTAATAAAGCTTTGGAGACACACATGCTTGGATTTGTACATTTCTTGTTGTCTGGTCTGCCTACTATCAATTGGATCTTAAGGCACACATTGCTACCCAAGTCAGGAGCTCACAAGATGATCATAGGACATTCTATCAACTTGCAACAGCTTTTGGATGTCCCTCAGAAGTTCAAGGTTATGAGTTTGATTGTAGAAACAATCAAGAGGACAGCTGCTGATCAGAAGAGAAGCCGTGGGTATGCTCCACACATTCAGGAGCTCTAGGGATGGCAATTTCGCCCATGGGTATGGGTATCCGCGGGTACCCTACCCGAAAATAATGGGCATGTGCAATACTTGGCAAGATTTTGTACCCATGGGTAATGGGTATTCATACACGCAAAATATATGGGTAGGGCATGGGTATGAGACTGCGCCCATGGGTAACACAATGGGTACCCAGAAAATATTAACAAATGAAAACAACTCCTATGATATGTGGGGTCTACATCCAACTCCTATTGCCCAACTCTTAATTCCTTATTCCCTAAACCAACCATAGCTAATAGGCTCCCAACAACCAGCTCACACTCCTCCTATGTCCTATGTGACTGCTCGAAATGATGAAATCTTGACTCATCACCAACACGATCTCTTCCAACTCTTGAACCAGCAAACCCTAGTTCCCGTCGTCGCCTTCCACTATGTCGGCTTCCACCAACCACTTATCGTAATCCCTTGCCGGCTGGAATTGGCCACACACCAGAGGACGTCATGTCGGTACTAGATTGATTGCCCATCATCACTTGAATATTACACTCATGTATGTACTACTTTAAATTTTAAATGCTATATATGTTGTACCCATTGGATACCCATTGGGTATAGGTTACCCGACGAGTATGGGCATGGGTGTCAATTTGTGCCCATGGGTATTGAAATGGGTGGGTATAGAAAGTTTCTATGGGTATGGGTTTGGGCAAGAGGAGGTTGTACCCACCCATACCCTACCCATTGCCATCCCTGAGGAGCTCATCATTTCTAAGATGGGCACAGGAACTTATTTGCTGGACAAGGACCATCTACCCTTACATCCTGAATTTGAAGACAACACAATAGTGATGAATGAGGAGGAACCATCATCAGCTCAAGTCCAAGAGAAGAGAGCCAAAGCTAAGGCAGAGAAAGCTGCCAAGATGCCAAGTGTTGAATGGGCATCTCAAGTTTTCCTGAAGAGCAAGCAAGATCAATTAGGCTATCTGATTCAAGCTACACTGAGGATTGAAAAGGGCTTGGCCACCCTGACTCGGAATCAGGAGAGCCTGGAGAGGATTGTTGAGACAAAATTTTATGATCTTGGTCTGAAGGTAACAGAGATCCAGACTGCAGTTGAGCAGCTTCAAGTGGAAGCAGAAGAGAGGAGAGGGAAGGTGTCGGTGTCAAAACCGGCGGATCTCGGCTAGGGGGTCCCGAACTGTGCGTCTAGGCCGGATGGTAACAGGAGACAGGGAACACTTTGTTTTAACCAGGTTCGGGCCCTCTCGATGGAGGTAATACCCTACTCCTGCTTGATTAATATTGATGATATGGGTAGTACAAGAGTGGATCTACCACGAGATCAAGGAGGCTAAACCCTAGAAGCTAGCCTATGGTATGACTGTTGTGTATGGAGTTGATTCCCCCCTATGGACTACAACCCTCCGGTTTATATAGACACCGGATAGGGTTAGGGTTACACAGAGTCAGTTACAATGGTAGGAGATCTTGAATATCGTATCGCCAAGCTTTCCTTCCACGCCAAGGAAAGTCCCATCCGGACATGGGACGAAGTCTTCAATCTTGTATCTTCATAGTCCAGGAGTCCGGCTGAAGGTATAGTCCGGCTACCCGAACACCCCCTAATCCAGGACTCCCTCAGTAGCCCCTGAACCAGGCTTCAATGACGACGAGTCCGGCGTGCAAATTGTCTTTGGCATTGCAAGGCGGGTTCCCCCTCCAAGTCCTTCATAGAAGATTGTAAACACCAAGAGTAGTGTCCGGCTCTACAAAAATAACTTTCCATATATTGCCATAGAGAGAATAATATTAACACAAATCAAATCTGCTGACGTATTCTGCAGTGCACCATCACACTACAGCCAAGTCCTTTACTCGAATCGTTTTTACTTTTCCACCTCAGCATGTTTTGCGAGGCGGTTTCCTTGGCACGTCTTGTCAAAGCAGAGATCGTGTACCCTTTTTACGGGATTCTCATCAATATGGACGTGGGTAACCCAATCGTGCCTGTCGGTGTCAAAACCGGCAGATCTTGGGTAGGGGGTCCCGAACTGTGCGTCTAGGCCGGATGGTAACAGGAGACAAGGAACACTTTCTTTTACCCAGGTTCGGGCCCTCTCGATGGAGGTAATACCCTACTGCTGCTTGATTAATACTGATGATATGGGTAGTACAAGAGTAGATCTACCACGAGATCAAGGAGGCTAAACCCTAGAAGCTAGCCTATGGTATGATTGTTGTGTATGGAGTTGATTATGTCCTACGGACTACAACCCTCCGGTTTATATAGACACCGGATAGGGTTAGGGTTACACAGAGTCGGTTACAATGGTAGGAGATCTTGAATATCCGCATCGCCAAGCTTGCCTTCCACACCAAGGGAAGTCCCATCCGGACACGGGACGAAGTCTTCAATCTTGTATCTTCATAGTCCAGGAGTCCAGCTGAAGATATAGTCCGGCTACCCGAACACCCCCTAATCCAGGACTCCCTCAGTAGCCCCCGAACCAGGCTTCAATGACGACGAGTCCGGCGCGCAGATTGTTCGGCATTGCAAGGCGGGTTCCTCCTCCAAGTCCTTCATAGAAGATTGTAAACACCAAGAGTAGTGTCCGGCTCTGCAAAATAAGTTTCCACATATTGCCATAGAGAGAATAATATTTACACAAATCTAATCTGCTGAAGTATTCCGTAGCGTGACAATCACCACAGCCAAGCCTTCATTCGAATTGTTTTACTGTCGCACCTCAGCGTGTCATGCGAGGCGGTTTCCTTGGCACGTCTTGTCAAAGCAGAGATCGTGTACCCTTTTTACGGGATTCTCATCAATACGGACATGCGTAACCCAACCGCGCCATTGATTATGGCTCTTGGAGATAAGCGAGTTTTACTAGGCTGGTGGGGACCCGTAGTTGCGTCCGCCCATATAAGGGGATAAGAATCCACCCTTTCACCTACGCCTTCTTCCTCCTTTGCCTATCCATTTTCCGCGCACTCGAGCTCCAGCGCCCAAGTCCGCACTTCCCAGCTCTAACGCCGGAATGTATCCGAGCTCCAACGCCGGACTATGTATCCGAGCTCCAACGCCGGACTGTATCCGAGGTGTCGTAAATCACCTTGGTTCAAAGAAGTTTTGAAGGAGTTTAGCCGAGCTTAATGCCGGAAATGCCCTCTATGGAGCCAGCCACTAGCGCCCGAGCTTTATGACGGGCTGCTTCCGAGGTGGTGCACCACCCGGAATGTGGGCCGATTATTGTGAATATTTTTTGTTGGTGCAATTTATTCTCTGCCGAGATATATAGCCAGTAGCCCTCAAGGTGTGGATCGGTCTAAAACCTGAGATGCACCTGAGGGATGACGTAAGACCGCTGATCCTAGTAGCCGCTAAGACTCAGGTTGATTTGTAAAATCGGCCTGAGGATCATGTCCAAGCTCGGCAGAATACTTCGGGACACTAAAAGCGGCGTGCTCAGTCCTCGAGACTCAGGTTGGGTGCGGCCGACCAACCTGAGGATCAAAATCTCCTCGGAAACTATACTGCACATAAAATTTTCTGCATTGGACAAGCAATGCAGTAGCCCCCGAGACACTGGTCGGGTGGCAACACCAGATCAGGGGATCGATGTGCCCCTTTAATATTTGTAAATAATAAGCCCAAAGCCCAGTAGCCCACGAGCCTTAATGCGGGCACGGGTGGCCGAATTAAGGATCAATATCCATAGTAAAATCACAAATTATGTGTAATGACTCTATGTATCCAAGTACTTTACGTCATTAATGCTCGAATCTGCATTGTACAAAACTTTGTTGACCGACCATCGGCTTCCACCTCCTTGGCCAGTAGCCGAGGAGTGTTTGTCCTACTTTATAAAGCCTTTATGAGGGCAAAGATTTACGACAAACAAGGCAATCTGGCCACACGGTTTAATTAACAAAGGTACGCAGAGAGATATGGTATATTACTGTTTAACAGAAGAAATGTCTTCCAAAGAAAATAGTCCCGCTATCGGTTCCTTTCTTTGGGTTGTCATGCTAAGCATGATCATTAAACCTCAGCTCTAATGTAAGAGCAAAATATCGAGGATTTAGTTTGGGAGGCTAGTTAATAGCCCCCGGTAGTGTTCGGCGACAGTCGAGGTCAAGCCATAAACACTTCGGTCAATGTTATGAACGGCCTGTTATTTAACATAGTCATCAGATCGCTGACCAGTTTACGCTTATTGTGACAGTCAGTTTTCGGCTTTCTCCACTGAGGTTCTTAACCATGTGAGCTGGAAGCACAATCGCAGTGGTTCTCCCCTTTGCACGCCTAGCCGAACAAAACGGAACGTAGGAAGCAAGTGCAAGAGCCGGGCAACCCAACTATTGACCGAAGACACAATTCGAAACCGATGCATATATAGCAATATCTGAGAATGTTTTTGCCGAATCCCTAAAGGTGTCTGGCGTTGCACTGCGAGACTAATGCTGGAAAAGCATAAATAGTTTTAAAAGTGCCAAAAAGCTTGGAAAACCAAGAAACGTCAGTAAAAACGTGACGTCCGAACAATATCAAGTGTTCGGTGCCAATCCGAAAATTGGTCTTAGAAAAAAGAAGTGCTTCTGTCGTGCTTTAACATGACATCCTATCTCAAGGCTTCGAGCGGGTCAGCCTACGGCTTCAACCTCCTATCCCGAGGGCGGAGTACTTCTCATCAGGCCAGTTTAGCAAACTAAACTCTAGCGGCTTTGAGAGAGAAATTAGGCTCCCCGGCTAGTAACCGCACACTCGCATCGAAAAAAGGAGTGATAAATAATAATAATAGAACTTTGCAACGACTGAGAAGAAGAACACTTATTATAAAATGGCTCAAATAAACTTAAGAGCCGCCAAGTGACTTGGGTAGAAGAATGATTGCATGTACCGAAGTACTTATATCATATCTATGTTCAACCGAACTTTAAACGCGTCTTAACTGACCGTCGGCTTCTCCCTCTTTGGTTAAGGACCGAAAAGTGTTATGTACTCCATCGGTCGAGAATATCGACGGTGTTTCCAATAACCGGGCAATCAGGCCATAAGGCTGTAACAGACAAAGCGCGCTCAGGGAACTTATGCTATATTACTGTGAAGAGTAAGAAGCATCTTCGAAGAAAATAGTACCCCCACCGATACCTTTCTTCGGTGCTCATTGTTATTATGAGACTTGTGCAATAGATTTTTTGTACTCATGAGTTCCGTTGTGTGCCGACCATCATTGAATAACTATAAGAGCGCTAGCTTTCGGCTTCACCCAGTCCGAGGTCCGACTCGGGCGACCCGATCGTGACAATCGCAGAGGTGCTCCCTTTACTCCCTAGTCGAACAATCGGGAACATAGGGGTAAACACAGGAGCGAGGCAACCCAGCTTGAAAATCGCTTAAGTCAATATGGTGCATATTGTGGCATAATACACTAACAAGGAACGAAGCCGTACAAGTATAATCATATGCAAGAGGAAAAGCTTCATAAATGAAGCCCCCAAGTGAATTGGGTCCTTGAATTTGTGTGTCACAAACGAAGTTTGGACAAGGAAATTTTTTACAAGCAACTTTTTTCCAAAAAGGTATAATGCTTGGTCGAACTGAGCACAAGTTAGAAATTAAAGCTTTGAGCATGAAAGCGACTTAGCTGATTAATGTTTTCGGTATTGATGACACGGTCCAAGCTTGATGCGGGGCAAGGTTCCGTCCCCCAAGCTGGTCCCGAGGTGGCGGAGCGGAGAGCTCGATACACCGAAGTGGTGACATAGCACGGTCAATGCAGACCGGCAGAGTGACGCCGAAGTCCCCGGATCATTTTCTTGTGCACAAAAAATAGTGCAAACCGGAGATAATAGTAATAATGATAATTAAAAAAAACGTTGCATAATAAATAATTTATGCAAAGTGAGTAATAAAAGAAATATGGCCCGGCGCCAAAGTCAATGTTGATGCAGGGCGTCGGCGTGATGCGGTAAAGGCGTGGCAAAGTCTGAATTCACAGGTCGGTCCGAGCTCCGGATGCGGCGTTCGCCGGACTATGTACAGAAACTGATCGAACCACCACGCGACTGTCGTTAATGCGGTCACCATTTGATAGACCTGGTTTATTTGTTGTAGCAATCCGAAGAAAGGTGATTCCCAAAATTGGGACTCGATCCGCACACCCATTGCCTAATGGGCGATAAAACGACGGCATGGCAATGCTGATAAAGGTTGGCTCGCCGAGGCAAAGCCCTCGGCCCAGCTAACGTGACGGAGCTGGTCGGCTAGTGACGCCGAAGTGTTTGGAGTAGGTTGATGAAGAGATGGCGAAGCCCCCGGTCCAGCCGAGATGTCGAAGCCTCGATGTCAGCCGATGAGTCAAAGTAGGTCGGCGTGACGGACACCAGCTTGAAGAAGCAATAGTGCAGCCCTGCCGATGCAGGTCGTGACGTGGTCGATGCCGGCTTGATGAAGTGACCGTGCGGCGATGCCGGTATGCCCGCTCCGTGTAATCTGTGGGGCGGCGATGTTGGTGATGATTTATCCTTCGCGATGCCGGACTCTTGTTCGGCTTGCCGAGATGATGATCCGAAGAAGTTGAGCTCGGCTCAACAAAGTGACGCCGCGTCTAGCGCAGGTCGGCAGCCGTGGAGTAATATTGCCGGACTGGTTTGACACCAGCATGATGTTGAAGATCATGTTCAAAAGATCTTAAAGTTAGTGGGATGTGTTCGGGAACAGAACACAATATCCCATACAAAACTTCCTTCAAAAGGGATGTCCGAAATCCCGTTCATAGAAAAGATGAACTCGGGTCGGATTCGTTTTCGCGCAGAAAACAGATCCGAAAAGTGATGCACTAATCGGAAGGTTCCTGAAGTTTGGACGGTCGGATCGAGCTGAAATTTTGAGAGGTGGTAGATACAGGAATTCCGCAGCCGATCAATGGTTGGATCTTCCACAGGACGTCCGAGCTAGAAGCTGGACACCACGCCCTAAACACATCCAAATTCCCGTCCAGATTTGACAGGGCTCCAGTATATCGCGGATTGCCAGAGATTCCTCCATTAGAAGTCGACAAAATTTTCCAGGGTTGTTGTAGACTCAATTCCGCACAATTCCACCAAAGAGATTGTCAAAGCGACACTCGAGGAGGTGGTGGAAGCAGATACGAGTTTGTTGTCCAGAAAAACAGCACGGTCGCTTGAGGGCAATGTTGACGTTGAGCCCCCGAGCTCCATGGATGATTCCTCCATGATCTTGATAGAGATCGGAGTTGATGTTCATGAAGGACCTCGTCCGAACATGGTGATCCGAACACGGGGCGCAATTCTTGGTCGAACCAAGGTGACCAGTCGAACTGTTGACGAAGACGCTGAAGTCATAGTTGATCTGCAGGCGAGCCATCGATCCTTTTGTCGATCACGCAGCGGAACTCTCAATGAAAGCACCAATGTCGGTGTCAAAACCAGCAGATCTCGGGTAGGGGGTCCCGAACTGTGCGTCTAGGCCGGATGGTAACAGGAGACAGGGAACATTTTCTTTTACCCAGGTTCGGGCCCTCTCGATGGAGGTAATACCCTACTCCTGCTTGATTAATATTGATGATATGGGTAGTACAAGAGTAGATTTACCACGAGATCAAGGAGGCTAAACCCTAGAAGCTAGCCTATGGTATGATTGTTGTGTATGGAGTTGATTCTGTCCTACGGACTACAACCCTCCGGTTTATATAGACACCGGATAGGGTTAGGGTTACACAGAGTTGGTTACAATGGTAGGAGATCTTGAATATCCGCATCGCCAAGCTTGCCTTCCACACCAAGGAAAGTCCCATCCGGACACGGGACGAAGTCTTCAATCTTGAATCTTCATAGTCCAGGAGTCCGGCTGAAGGTATAGTCCGGCTACCCGAACACCCCCTAATCCAGGACTCCCTCAGTGCCCGTTAGCACGTTTTCTCGATTAAAGGTGAGTCCCAAACGGTTACGGGGAGGGCTCCTGGTATTCAACCTCTTATAAAGAGACCAAGGCCTTAATCCTTTTTCAATCTCAAACGTGTTCGCCCGTCGCCTCGAGTTCCAACACCCTAGGCTTCAGATTCCAGGCGCTTCGGACCTTCGACAATGTCCGGCTCCGACCTTCAAGGCCGATGGATGCCCTCCTCTGTCACGGAGGAGGACGTGCTAAAGTTGAGAGAGGCTAAGTTCTTGACCGCCAAAATTCCGCATAGGTTGCCTGCTCAAGGGCAGGCTATTCCCAATCCCCAGCCCGGTGAGAGCGTAGTATTCATGTCTCACCTCCTTCGAGGGTTAGTCTTCCCGATGGATCCCTTCGTGAGGGGGCTGCTATTTTATTACGGGCTGGAATTTCATGACTTAGCCCCGGAGTCCATCCTCCACATTTCCTCGTTCATCGTCGTGTGCGAAGCATTCCTCCGTGTTACTCCTCACTTTGGATTGTGGCTCAGGACTTTTGGAGTGGAGCCGAAGATGATCGAGGGACGGCACGCAGAGTGCGGAGGTGCTGTCATAAGTAAGAATGCCGATGCTCCATGGCCCGAGGGCTCCTTTCAAGAGGAGCTCGGCTTATGGAAACGAGAGTGGTTCTATATCACCGCTCCCAGGAGCGCCAAGTGGGTGGCGCTTCCTGCCTTTTGCTCGGGTCCCCCACCAAGGCTAGCGTCATGGCTCAACAAAGGATTAGATTGGGGGTTATCCAAAGACGTGCCCTATTGCAGGGCTGCATTAGGGATCTCTTAGAAGGAGACCTCAACCTGGTCAAGGTGACGCAGGTCATGCTGATTCGCCGAATATTGCCCGGCAAACTTCGCCCCCTTTGCCTGTGGGAGTTTAATCCAGAGGGACCGCGAGCTCTGCAGAACTTCATGGGCGCAACGCCCGCGGAGATGTATAGATTGTTCTTCGGATCACAAGAGATGTGTCCGGATTTAACCGAGGACGCAGGTCTAAGCCGCAATCGCCCGGATACTCAAGTAAGTAACCTTGTGCCCGGACCTTCTATCCATATAATTGTCATAAACTTGCCCCTAAAAGAGCCGTCCTTTTAAACAGGAGTGGATAGCGAAGGCAAAGCAGATTAGGTGTCCGGCTCCCCTTCTTGAAACCAGGCCGGATCCCGTGCTGGTCAGGATGCTGGAGATAATGCCTTTGGAGGGGTAGGACAAGGAAGCTATGGCCTCCTCGAAGGAGGCTGCTCCGAAGGGAGGAACCGACAATTCCTCTCCCGAGGGGAAGAAGAGAGCCGCCTCTGACGACCCGGAAACCATGGTCTCGAAACGGGGGAGAAAATCCTCGTCAGAGGGTCCGGCGCCGGGGAGTTCCTCGGCCGGACTATGCCCTCAAGGGGATCAGCCCTCCAGCGAGCCGTAAGTAGAGAGAGGTTTTCCTTTTGAGGGGTGAGAGAAATCTTTGATTTATATTTGAGAAGATTAACTGAAATTTTACCTTGTAGCTCGGACCTCAGCCCTTCTCAGCAGAGCTCGTCTTCGGGGGATCTTCTTCCGGAGATGATGGAGAGCGGGACGCCTCCCCCTGCCGTGCCGCCTAGCGAGGCGGGCGACCCTGAGGTGTCGTCGCGGAGGGTTTCTCCGAATCCGGCAGGGGCGGAAGGTGGCAGTGCGGCCCCCCGAAGTTCTCTGCGTTCGGCCTTCGAAAGATGCCATAGGACAAGTCCGGCACCGTCTGGTGCTCGGCCGGAGGAGCTAAAGATTCTGCTGGGGCGAGCTTCTATCTCAGAGCAGCACTGTGCATTGATGGGCACGGTGATTGAAAGGATTTCATCCGTAGAAAACGGATTGCATGAGGCCGTCAAAAGTTTGCTGACGGGTTTTGAGGTACGTTAGATAATGTACACTTTTGTCAGTTGCGCATAAGTAAGATGCGCCCCGTGTAGATAGTTGCCCCTGAGACTCTGCGCGTTGTCAAGAAATGACGGCACGCGGAGGATCATAATCCCAGGTCTAAGATGTCGCCTTTGAATTTAGGTGGCGAGGTGTTCGGAATCGAGCCGAACTGATGATTTTGCCGAACTAAAGCGGCAACTGGACGTGGCAGATGCTAACATCACGCTTGTTAATAAGCGGCTTGATGAGGATCAAGGTATGTAATTCCTCGGGCGGCTTCAGGTAAGAACAGTTTTATGCCTGTATCTTACGATGTATGTGCTTGACGCAGATGGAGCGGCCGCCGTGGAGAGTCTTAGGGCAGAACTTGCCCGAGCTAAAGAACAAGCCAGCAAGAGTGATGCGGCCACCAGGAAAGCCCTTGAAGAGCTGAGAGCCGAACAGGCTTCTCATTGCCGAAGCAAGGAAGAGACGGCCGAGATGGCTGAAAAGTTAAAAAGCGCTACAGACCGTTGCAAACTTCTTGAAAAAGAAAACCGGGTGAAACATACGGACTTAGAGAAGGCCGTTGCCGATGCCAAGGACGCGCGCTCTGCGATGAGAGTTGCGAAGGAGGAGCTGCGTCAGGCCGAACAGATTGCGGCTGGAAAGCCCTTTATGCTGCGGAGGAAGGTTTGTGATCCGAAGTCTGCTCCGTTGGACCGGATGTGGAGTGTGGAGGACACCTATCTGGATTTGGCAGAGAGTGCTGTTGATGCGACCGAACACTTTCGAGATTAGAAAGATCGCGAAGTGGAAAGGCTTTTCTGGTCGCAGTTTCACAATCCAGAGCGTCCACTGGCAGTGGATGATCGTTTGGCTCAATGGGCTGAACTGAATAGGTTGTCTGGACTCGCCATGAAGTACGTCATGGGTCACCTGTGGCCGGGGAGTTCGGAGCCGAAGAGTTATTTCAGCTTGGTGTAGCAATTCCTTGACGCGGTGCCACGTATAAATGCAATTAAGAGGTCAGCATGCATAGAGGGCGTTAGGATGGCTCTAGCCCGTGTTAAGACATACTGGGTAGAGATGGAGACCACCGTTGTTGCGTCCCGAGATTCGGACCAAAGCCGAGTACCCTCCGAGCACTATTTTTAGGAAGTTCTTGAAGGCGCTCGTGTAATAGAGACGCAGTGCCCGAAAGATGCTATGTTACGATAGCATATGTAATCATAAAGTAGTATTTTGATAAACTCTAGTGGCCTATTTTATACTTGTGCCTCCAAGTATTGTAAACACCTTCTATGCGGCCGTTTTAAGATATATAAATATATATATGTATAGAATCTGAAAGATGGCAGTCGTTGGCTTCAGCCCCCACACACATAGTGCGGGGGTGCTCGCAGAAGATGCATTTTCACACTTAATCCAACGTCTTGGTCCTACAAAGGAGGTGATAGCGCAGCGGGCCAGGCAACTGGACTATAATACTTTAACACTTTCACTTAGCAATAGGAGTTTGAAAATGAGACTCTTTAGGTAGCTCCTTGGTGGCAACTGCGCTCGTCCGAATTCGGGGCGCGTATGTGCCTGACCAGGAAGCGGCCCTTTGTTGAAGTGGAGGAATCCGATAGATTCCGATCGGTCATCGAGTGGCTGACCAGTATCACGCTACATCATGACAGTCAGTTTTCGGCTTTCTCTACTGAGGTGCTCGCCCTGGCCGAACCGGGGGCACAATCGCAGTAGTTCTCCTGGTGCTACCTTAGCCGATAGAGCGGAACGTAAGGTAGCCAAACTCAGGAGCCGGGCAACCCAACATTTGACCAAAGACATGATTCGGAGTTGATGCATATAATGCCAAAACTCGCGACGCCGAACACTCCCTAAGGTGTTCGGTCTTTATGAGTGCGGGCCACACAACACTCTTTATTAAAAAAAGCCCCTAGTGTCCAGGTACGTGCAAAAATTCTGACGTGGCCACATGCCAAGACGCCAGCCTCCTCCTCGGTTATATTAGAAAGAAAAACCAGGGGATGTGTAGCAACAAGAGACAGTAAAAAAGGTTTACACAGGGTCTTAATCTAAAAAGAATCCTTTAGGACGGGTCCCTACTGCACGTCTGCGCCTGTGTCTCCGGTGTGCCGTATCCTGGATGGGCGCCGCACGACATTCATCTATAAAAGAGAGGAACTGAGTTGAAAACGGGTCATGCCGAAAAAGTTTAAAATAAGCAAAGTATAAAGTAAGATATGTAAGTTTGAGCTTTATTGTCTCTTATTGTATATGCGTGGAGCCCCTTGTGCGGGGGTATATGGCTTCTTGGCCTGCATTAATGATGATTTTGCACCGAACTCGTCTATTCGCGTTCGTGGTCTTTAAATGACCTATTTTGAAGTTTTTTGGCCGGTGAGGCCATTTTGCTGTGGGGCTGTTAAAGCGGCCGCACTGTCCTCCGCTTGGGGAGGCGCACTTTAGTGCTTTCCCTTTAAAGAGATGAGGCCTCGTGGACCGGGCATCTTAAGCGTAAGAGATGCATAATGCGGTATTGCGTTAAATCGGGCGAAAGCTTCGCGTCCCAGTAGTGCTTGATAGCGACTTGAGAACGGGACGATGTGGAAGGTCAGTTTTTCGCGGCAGAGGTTATCGGCAGAGCCGAATGTGACTGTGAGCCGGAGAAAACCCGTACAATGGGTGTCCGGACCAGGTATTACCCCTTGAAAGGAGGTTTTGCTGCGGCGGATTATTGCTGGGTTTATCCCCATGTGCTGTATTGTATCCTGATATATCAGGTTTAGTCCGCTGCCGCCGTCCATAAGGACATTTGAAAACTTGAATCCACCAATTATTGGATCGAGTATCAAGGCAGTCCATCCTACATTCTTCATATTCCTAGAATAATCTAGCTGATCGAAGGTGATCGGTTTTGACAACCAGTGGCAGGATCCTTTGGGGATGGGCCGTGTGGTGCGTACCTTTACGGGCACCGCATGTTTTGTTATGTGAAGTGAGTTCACTGTTTTTACTTCTTGTGGGAAGTTCTTTTGTTTCCTGGTGATCTGCTGTTGGGGTTCGTCCTCGTCTTCGCTTGGTGTGTCGAGCCCCTTGTGTTCGGCATTGAGTCTGCCGGATTGTTTGAAGACCCAACAGTCTTTGTGGGTATGGTTAGCAGGCTTCCCGGGAGTACTGTGTATCTGACATATCCTATCCAGGATTTTATTTATGTTGGATGGATCGTCCCTGTTATCCTGGGGGGGCGATTTTTCCTGATTTTGTCGTGAGCCTTTGAATCCGGTGTTGATTGCCGTGCTCTTCGAACTTTTGTCCTTAGTCCAGCGACGGTCCTTGTTGCGTCGCGTTTTTTCATTTCCATCCCTAGTTTCGGATGTACTTGGGTTGCTGGTGCTGCGCCTTGCCAACCAGTTGTCCTCCCCTGCACAAAAGCGGGTCATGAGGCTTGTTAGTGCAGCCATTGTTCTTGGTTTTTCTTGGCCGAGGTGTCTGGCGAGCCATTCGTCTCGGACGTTATGCCTGAAAGCTGCTAAGGCTTCGGCGTCCGGACAGTCGACTATCTGATTCTTTTTAGTGAGGAATCTATTCCAGAACTGCCGAGCTGATTCTCTGGGTTGTTGAGTTATGTGACTAAGATCGTCTGCATCCGGAGGACGGACATAGGTCCCTTGAAAGTTTGCTCGGAAAGCATCCTCGAGCTCTTCCCAGCTTCCAATTGTGTTTTCTGGAAGGCTTTTAAGCCAATGCCGGGCTGGCCCTTTAAGCTTGAGGGGTAGATATTTTATGGCGTGGAGGTCATCTCCTCTAGCCATGTGTATGTGGAGGATATAATCCTCGATCCAGACTCCAGGGTCTGTTGTTCCATCATATGCCTCTATGTTTACGGGTTTGAATCCCTCTGGGAATTCATAGTCCAGGACCTCATCGGTGAAACATAGGGGGTGTGCGGCGCCCCTGTATTTGGGTGTGCTGGATTCTGATGATGGCTTCATAGCATTGCTTACAAGAGCTTGCTTTCTTGGCCCGTAAATGGACCTGACTGGGCCATGATGCGAATCCTTAAGACGGTCGCATGCCGATTTAGGTGCGGCACCGCTTGTCGCTTTATGGGGTCGTCTATCCGACCGTGTGGCTTTCTCATTTTTTGAATACGAGGGCTCTAAGGCCTCTTCGTCGAATTCAGGTAGTAGCTTTCTTTTCGGATAGCTTTTAGTGCGGCGACTGTCGTCGTACTTATCTGTGGCATTGATTACCTTGCTCCATCTGATCCGGAGTGCATCTTCTGCTGTTTTTAGCTTCCGCTTCTGCTTTTTTAGGCTGCATGCAGTTGCAACGAGCCTCTCATGGAGATTCTTCTGCTCCATAGGTTAATTTGGCGTGAGGTTGTCCGGAATGCCGTTTTCGCCGGGGGAGGGATGTTCGGTTTCTCTATCCGTGTTGCCCTGTTCGGACGGTTGCTCTAAGGCCTGCTCGTCCTCTACCGGCTCGTCCTGCTCTATGGCTGGGTTTTTGTCGAGGCGGGGCTTGGGTCGGCGTTTACTACGACACCTTGATTGCTTTTCGGGGGGTCGACCTCTCGTCCCATCCCCTTTTTCCTCGTTGTCGCTTCCCTTAGGGGTGTCCACCATGTACACATCGTGAGATGAGGTGGCTGTCCAATGCCCTATGGGCGTTGGTTCGTCAGTATCTCCTCCATCGTCATCCATGCTGTCGATGTCTTCGGAGCCGAAGTCAGGCATGTCGGTTAGATCGTCGACAGTGGCTATAAAGTGGGTGGTGGGTGGGTTTTGGATTTCTTTATCGTCCGCATCCCAACCTTGCTGACCGTAGTCCGGCTAGGGCTCTCCTGACAACGAGAGAGACTTTAGAGAATTCAGGATGTCGCCGAAGGGAGGGTGCTGAAAGATGTCTGCGGCGGTGAACTCCATCATCGGCGCCCAATCGGATTCGATTGGCAGGGGCACGGGGGGTTCGGAGTCCGGGGTGGAGTCCGGACCCTTGGAGTCATGGGTTGTGCAGAGTGCGGGGCTAGCGTTCGGCTCGATCGCTTTTGGGATCGCAGCCCCTGAGGTGACGTCCAACCGCTCATCCTCGATTGGCGCAGTAGGCTCCGAATCAATGGTCGGAACCGGTGCGTGTGCGGCCTCCAAAGCGCTGTTCGGCGGCAGAGCTATATCATGCCCATCGAGACAGTGCGGCGCGCTTGGCTGTGGCTCGAATCCGTCAAAGATCAAGTCCCCATGGATGTCAGCCATGTAGTTTAGGCTCCCAAACCAGACCTGATGGCCAGGGGCGCAGCTTTCGATCTGCTCAAGGTGGCCAAGCGAATTGGCCCGCAGTGCGAAGCCGCCAAAGACGAAGATCTGTCCGGGGAGAAGCGTCTCGACCTGGACTGCATCGTTGTTGATGATCGAGGGAGCCATCGGGCCTAAAGGCGACGACACAGAGGAACTCTCAATGAAAGCACCAATGTCAGTGTCAAAACCGAGGGATCTCGGGTAGGGGGTCCCGAACTGTGCGTCTAGGCCGGATGGTAACAGGAGACAGGGAACACTTTGTTTTACCCAGGTTCGGGCCCTCTCGATGGAGGTAATACCCTACTCCTGCTTGATTAATATTGATGATATGGGTAGTACAAGAGTGGATCTACCACGAGATCAAGGAGGCTAAACCCTAGAAGCTAGCCTATGGTATGACTGTTGTGTATGGAGTTGATTCCCCCCTATGGACTACAACCCTCCAGTTTATATAGACACCGGATAGGGTTAGGGTTACACAGAGTCGGTTACAATGGTAGGAGATCTTGAATATCGCATCACCAAGCTTGCCCTCCACGCCAAGGAAAGTCCCATCCGGACACGGGACGAAGTCTTCAATCTTGTATCTTCATAGTCCAGGAGTCCGGCTGAAGGTATAGTCCGGCTACCCGAACACCCCCTAATCCAGGACTCCCTCAGAAGGCAACTACTGATGCTTTTCAGCGTGTTGCTACCTCCTGAGCACTGCGTTGGATTTCCTCGAAGAGGAGAGGATGATGCAGCAAAGTAGCATAAGTATTTCCCTCAGTTTTTTAGAACCAAGGTATCAATCCAGTAGGAGGCTACGCGCGAGTCCTCGTACCTACACAAAAACAATAGCTCAACGCAACCAACGCGCTTAGGGGTTGTCAATCCCTTCACGGTCACTTACGAAAGTGAGATCTGATAGAGATGATAAATAATATTTTTGGTATTTTTGGTATAGAGATGCAAAGTAAAAGGTAAAAGCAAAGCAATAATAAAATGATGGAGATTAATATGATGAGAAAGAGACCTGGGGGCCATAGATTTCACTAGTGGCTTCTCTCAAGAGCATAAGTATACTACGGTGGGTGAACAAATTACTGTTGAGCAATTGACAGAACTGAGAATAGTTATGAGAATATCTAGGTATGATCATGTATATAGGCATCACGTCCGAGACAAGTAGACCGACTCCTGCCTGCATCTACTACTATTACTCCACTCATCGACCGCTATCCAGCATGCATCTAGAGTATTAAGTTAAAAACAGAGTAAGCCTTAAGCAAGATGACATGATGTAGAGGGATAGTCTCATGCAATATGATTAAAAAAACCATCTTGTTATCCTCGATGGCAACGATACAATACGTGCCTTGCTGCCCCTTCTATCACTGGGAAAGGACACCGCAAGATCGAGCCCAAAGCTAAGCACTTCTCCCATGGCAAGAAAAACCAATCTAGTAGGCCAAACCAAACTGATAATTCGAAGAGACTTTCAAAGATAACCAATCATACATAAAAGAATTCAGAGAAGATTCAAATATTATTCATAGATAGACTTGTTCATAAACCCACAATTCATCGTCTCAACAGACACACCGCAAAAAGAAGATTACATCGAATAGATCTCCACAAGAGAGGGGGAGAACATTGTATTGAGATCCAAAAAGAGAGAAGAAGCCATCTAGCTACTAACTATGGACCCTTAGGTCTGAAGTAAACTACTCACACTTCATCGGAGGGGATTGGATGATGATGTAGAAGCCCTCCGTGATCGATACCCCCTCCGGCGGAGCTTCGGAACAGGCCCCAAGATGGGATCTCGTGGATACAAAAAGTTGCGGCGGTGGAATCAGCTTTTTGGCTCTGTCCCCGGTCGTTTGGGGGTACGTAGGTATATATAGCAGGAAGAAGTATGTCGGTGGAGCTTCGAGGGGCCCACGAGGCAGGGGGCGCGCCCTAGGGGGGTGCCCTCCACCGTTGTGGCCGCCTCGTGGCTTTCTTGACAGAGGGTCCAAGTCTCCTGGATCTTATCTGATGAGAAAAATCACGTTTCCAAAGGTTTCATTCCGCTTGGACTCCGTTTGATATTCTGTTTCTCTGAAACACTGAAATAGGCAAAAAACAACAATTCTGGGTTGGGCCTCCGGTTAATAGGTTAGTCCCAAAAATAATATAAAAGTGGAAAATAAAGCCCAATATAGTCCAAAATAGTAGATAATATAGCATGGAGCAATCAAAAATTATAGATACGTTGGAGACGTATCAAGCATCCCCAAGCTTAATTCCTGCTCGTCCTTGAGTAGGTAAATGATAAAAAGAGAATTGTTGCTGCGGAGTGCGACTTGGCATGATTTTAATGTAATTCTTCTTAATTGTGGTATGAATATTCAGATCCGAAAGATTCAAGATAAAAGTTCATATTGACATAAAAATGATAATACTTCAAGCATAGTAACTAAGCAATTATGTCTTCTCAAAATAATATGGCCAAAGAAAGTTCATCCCTACAAAATCATATAGTTTAGTCATGTTTCATTTTCGTCACACAAGAATGCTCTCATCATGCACAACCCCGATGACAAGCCAACCAATTGTTTCATACTTTAGTAATCTCAAACCTATAAACTTGCACGCAATATATGAGCGCGAGCCATGGACATAGCCCTATGGGTGGAATAGAATATAATGAGGGGGGTTATGTGGAGAACACAAAAAAGGAGAAAGTCTCACATCAACGAGGCTAATCAATGGGCTATAGAGATGCCCACTGATTGATGTTAATGCAAGGAGTAGGGATTGCCATGCAACGGATGCACTACAGCTATAAATGTATGAAAGCTCAACAAAAGAAACTAGTGGGTGTGCATCCAACTTGCTTGCTCACAAAGACCTAGGGCACTTGAGGAGGCCCATTGTTGGAATATACAAGCCAAGTTCTATAATGAAAAATTCCCGCTAGTATATGAAAGTGATAACATGAGAGAGTCTCTACTATGAAGATCATGGTGCTACTTTGAAGCACAAGTGTGGTAAAAGGATAGTAACATTGTCCCTTCTCTCTTTTTCTCTCATTTTTTGGGCCTTTTTTATGGCCTTTCTCTTTTTTTGGGCCTTCTCTTTTTTTAAGGCCTTTCCTTTTTTTTATTCCTCACTTGGGAGAATGATCTAATAATGATGATCCTCACACTTCTATTTATTTACAACTCAATGATTACAACTCAATATTAGAACAAAGATGACTCTATATGAATGCCTCCGGTGGTGTACCGGGATATGCAACGAACCAAGAGTGACATGTATGAAAGAATTATGAATGGTGGCTTTGCCACAAATACTATGTCAACTACATGATCATTCTAAGCAATATGACAATGATGAATGTGTCATGATGAACGGAATGATGGAAAGTTGCATGGCAATATATCTCGGACTGGCTATGGAAATGCCATAATAGGTAGGTATGGTGGCTGTTTTCAGGAAGATATAAGGAGGTTTATGTGTGAAAGAGCGTATCATATCACGGGGTTTGGATGCACCGGCGAAGTTTGCGCCAACTCTCAATGTGAGAAAGGGCAATGCACGGTACCGAAGAGGCTAGCAAGGATGGAAGGGTGAGAGTGCGTATAATCCATGGACTCAACATTAGTCATAAAGAAATCACATACTTATTGCAAAAATCTACAAGTCATCAAAAACCTCAGCAGTACGCGCATGCTCCTAGGGGGATAGATTGGTAGGAAAAGACCATCGCTCGTCCCCGACCGCCACTCATAAAGAAGACAATCAAATAACACCTCATGTTTCAAATTTGTTGCATAATGTTTACCATACGTGCATGCTATGGGACTTGCAAACCTCAACACAAGTATTTCTCAATTTCACAACTACTCAACTAGCATGACTTTGATATTATTACCTCCATATCTCAAAACGATCATCAAGCATCAAACTTTTCTTAGTATTCAACACACTCATAAGAAAGTTTTATTATTAATCTTGCATACCAAGCATATTAGGATTTTAAGCAAATTACCATGCTATTAAGACTCTCAAAATAATCTAAGTGAAGCATGAGAGATCAATAGTTTCTATAAAACAAATCCACCACCGTGCTCTAAAAGATATAAGTGAAGCACTTAGAGCAAAACTATAAAGCTCAAAAGATATAAGTGAAGCACATAGAGTATTCTATCAAATTCCAAATCATGTATGGCTCTCTCAAAAGGTGTGTAAAGCAAGGATTATTGTGATAAACTAAGAAGCAAAGACTCAAATCGTAAAAGACGCTCCAAGCAAAACACATATCATGTGGTGAATAAAAATATAGCTCCAAGTAAAGTTACCGATAGAAGTAGACGAAAGAGGGGATGCCTTCCGGGGCATCCCCAAGATTTGTCTTTTAGGTGTCCTTAGATTATCTTGGGGGTGACATGGGCATCCCCAAGCTTAGGCTCTTGCCACTCCTTGTTCCATAATCCATCAAATCTTTACCCAAAACTTGAAAACTTCACAACACAAAACTTAAAGTAGAAAATATCGTGAGCTCCGTTAGCGAAAGAAAACAAAAGACCACTTCAAGGTACTGTAATGAACTCATTATTTATTTATATTTGTGTTAAACCTACTGTATTCCAACTTCTCTATGGATTATAAACTATTTTACTAGCCATAGATTCATCAAAATAAGCAAACAACACACGAAAAACAGAATCTGTCAAAAACAGAACAGTCTGCAGTAATCTGTAGCTAGCGCAAGATCTGGAACCCCAAAAATTCTAAAATAAATTGCTGTACGTGAGGAATTTATCTATTAATCATCTTCAAAAAGAATTAACTAAATAGAACTCTCCAAATAAAAATGACAGCAGTTCTCGTGAGCGCTAAAGTTTCTGTTTTTTACAGCAAGTTCAACAAGACTTTCCCCAAGTCTTCCCAACGGTTCTACTTGGCACAAACACTAATTAAACACAAAAAACACAACCAAAACAGAGGCTAGATAAATTATTTATTACTAAACAGGAGAAAAAAGCAAGGAATAAAAATAAAATTAGGTTGCCTCCCAACAAGCGCTATCATTTAACACCCCTAGCTAGGCATAATAAGCAAGAATAGATCTAGGTATTGCCATCTTTGGTAGGCAATCCATAAGTGGCTCTCATGATAGATTCATATGGTAATTTTATTTTCTTTCTAGGGGAGTGTTCCTTGCCCTTTTTAATGGAAATTGAAATCTAATATTCCCTTCCGTCATATCAATAATTGCACCAACCGTTCTAAGGAAAGGTCTACCGAGAATAATAGGGCAAGAAGGATTGCAATCTATATCAAGAACGATAAAATCTACGGGCACATAATTCCTATTTGTAACAATAAGAACATCATTAATTATTCCCATAGGTTTCTTAATAGTGGAATCCACAAGATGCAAGTTTAGAGAGCAATCATCAAAATCACGGAAATCTAGCAAATCACACAAAGTTTTGGGATTAGTAGAGACACTAGCACCCAAATCACACAAAGCATAAAACTCATAATCTTTAATTTTCATTTTAATAGTAGGTTCCCAATCATCATAAAGTTTTCTAGGGATAGAAACTTTCAACTCAAGTTCTTCTTCATAAGACTGCATCAAGGCATCAATGATATGTTCGGTAAAGGCTTTATTTTCACTATAAGCATGATGAGATTTTAGCAAGGATTGCAACAAGGAAATACAATCAATTAAATAGCATTTTTCATAATTAAATTCCTTGAAATCCAATATATTCTGTTTAGCATCATCTAGGGTTTTATTTCTTTTATTCCCACTTTTATCAATTTCACCATCAAGATCTAAACACTCCAAATTTTTAGAATGCCTTCTAGGTAAAGGTGGATCATATTAAGTCCCATCATTATCAAGATTAATATTCCAAAAAAAAGATTTAATAGGGTACACATCAATAACTTTTAGATCTTCATCATTATTTTCATAGGAACTAGAAGAACACGCTTTAATAAAGGCATCTTTCATAGCACGCATCCTAGCGGTTCTTTCCTTGCACTCATCAATGGAAATTCTCATGGCTTTGAGAGACTCATTGATATCATGCTTAGGTGGAATAGATCTAAGTTTCAAAGAATCAACATCAAGAGCAATTCTATGAATGTTCCTAGCCAAATCATCAATCTTAAGCAATTTTTCTTCAATCATAGCATTAAAATTCTTTTGCAAAGTAATAAATTCTTTAATATTAGATTCAAAATCAGAGGGCATCTTATTATAATTTCCATAAGAATTGTTGTAGGAATTACCATAATTATTACAGGGATTACTAGGATAAGGCCTAGGATTAAAATTTCCTCTATATGCATTGTTACCAAAATTGTTCCTACCAACAAAATTCACATCCATAGATTCATTATTATTATCAATCAAAGTAGACAAGGGCATATCATTAGGATCAGAAGAAACACTCTTAGTAGCAAATAATTTCATAAGTTCATCCATCTTTCCACTCAAAACATTAATTTCTTCTATTGCATGCACCTTTTTATTAGTAGATCTTTCAGTGTGCCATTGAGAATAATTAACCATGATATTATCTAGCAGTTTAGTAGCATCTCCTAAAGTGATTTCCATAAAAGTGCCTCCCGCGGCCGAATCTAAAAGATTTCTAGAAGCAAAATTCAATCCGGCATAAAATTTTTGTATAATCATCCACAAATTCAAACCATGAGTAGGGCAATTACATATCATTAATTTCATTCTCTCCCAAGCTTATGCAACATGTTCACGATCAAGTGGCTTAAAATTAATAATATCATTTCTAAGAGAGATGATCTTAGCGGGAGGAAAATACTTAGAGATAAAAGCATCGTTGCACTTGTTCCATTAATCAATACTATTTTTAGGCAAAGATGAAAACCAAGATTTAGCATGATCTCTAAGAGAAAAAGGAAATAGCTTCAATTTAACAATATCATTATCAACATATTTCTTCTTTTGCATGTCACACAAATCAACGAAGCTATTAAGATGGGTAGTGGCATTTTCACTAGGAAGGCCGGAAAACGGATCTTTCATGACAAGATTCAGCAAAGCAGCATTAATTTCACAAGATTCAGCATCGGTAAGAGGAGCAATCGGAGTGCTAAGGAAATCATTATTGTTGGTTTTGGTGAAGTCACACAATTTAGTATTATCTTGAGCCATCGCGACAAACAAGCAATCCAACACACGAGCAAAGAAAAAGCAAACGGGTAAAAGAGGCAAATAGAGAGTGGGGATAGAGAGAGAGGGCGAATAAAACGGCAAGGGTGAAGTGGGGGGAGAGGAAAACGAGAGGCAAATGGCAAATAATGTAATGCGGGAGATAAGGATTGTGATGGGTACTTGGTATGTTGACTTTTGCGTAGACCTCCCCAGCAATGGCGCCAGAAATTCTTCTGCTACCTCTTGAGCACTGCGTTGGATTTCCCCGACGAGGAGAGGATGATGCAGCAAAGTAGCGTAAGTATTTCCCTCAGTTTTTGAGAACCAAGGTATCGATCTAGTAGGAGGCTACGTGCGAGTCTCTCGTACCTACACAAAAACAATAGCTCAACGCAACCAACGCGCTTAGGGGTTGTCAATCCCTTCACGGTCACTTATGAAAGTGAGATCTGATAGAGATGATAAATAATATTTTTGGTATTTTTGGTATAGAGAGGCAAAGTAAAAAGTAAAAGCAAAGTAAAAGGAAAGCAATAATAAAGTGATGGAGATTAATATGATGAGAAAGAGGCCGGGGGGCCCATAGATTTCACTAGTGGCTTCTCTCAAGAGCATAAGTATTCTACGGTGGGTGAACAAATTACTGTTGAGCAATTGACAGAATTGAGCATAGTTATGAGAATATCTAGGTATGATCATGTATATAGGAATCACGTACGAGACAAGTAGACCAACTCCTGCCTGCATCTACTACTATTACTCCACTCATCGACCACTATCCAGCATGCATCTAGAGTATTAAGTTAAAAATAGAGTAACGCCTTAAGCAAGATGACATGATGTAGAGGGATAGTTTCATGCAATATGATAAAAAAACCATCTTGTTATCCTCGATGGCAATGATACAATACGTGCCTTGCTGCCCCTTCTGTCACTGGGAAAGGACACCGCAAGATCGAACCCAAAGCTAAGCACTTCTCCCATGGCAAGAACAACCAATCTAGTAGGCCAAACCACACTGATAATTCGAAGAGACTTGCAAAGATAACCAATCATACATAAAATAATTCAAAGAAGATTCAAATATTATTCATAGATAGACTTGATCATAAACCCACAATTCATCGGTCTCAACAAACACACCGCGAAAAGAAGATTACATCGAATAGATTCCCACAAGAGAGGGGGAGAACATTGTATTGAGATCCAAAAAGAGAGAAGAAGCCATCTAGCTACTAACTATGGACCCGTAGGTCTGAAGTAAACTAATCACACTTCATCGGAGGGGCTTGGATGATGATGTAGAAGCCCTCCGTGATCGATGCCCCCTCCAGAATAGGCCCCAAGATGGGATCTCGTGGATACAGAAAGTTGCGACGGTGGAATTAGGTTTTTGGCTCCGTCCCCGATCGTTTGGGGGTACGTAGGTATATATAGGAGGAAGAAGTACGTCAGTGGAGCTTCGAGGGCCCACGAGGCAGGGGGCGCGCCCTCCACCCTCGTGGCTTTCTTGACAGAGGGTCCAAGTCTCCTGGATCTTATCTGATGAGAAAATCATGTTTCCGAAGGTTTCATTCCGTTTGGACTCTGTTTGATATTCTGTTTATCCGAAACACTGAAATAGGCAAAAAAAATAGCAATTCTGGGTTGGGCCTCCGGTTAATAGGTTAGTCCCAAAAATAATATAAAAGTGGAAAATAAATCCCAATATAGTTCAAAACAGTAGATAATATAGCATGGAGCAATCAAAAATTATAGATATGTTGGAGATGTATCATGTGTGCCACGAGGTCCGAGGTCTGCTGCAGTGCCAGTTTTAGATTCTAGAGCTACAACATCAGCACCAGCAGCTACAGCTCCAGTGCCACCTCCAGCACCCACTACACCAGCTCCAACTACATCGAAAGATGCCTTCATCCTTGGAGTTCTCTCTACACCACCTCTCAAAGACCAAGCCTGAGAGACGCATAGCACTATGCATTTTCAAACTTTTTGGTAACTTGTTGCCAAAGGGGGAGAAATATGTATAGATCATAGGCTTCGAGAGAGTGTGTTGCTTTTTATCTCTTTTGTTCTTTGATTGAACTTTTATTGTGTGCTTGTGTGAGATACTTTTTATCTGTGTGAGATGCCCATTTGATCATGTGTTTGATCATATGCTACCTTAATGCTTGTTTGGATGATACTATCTTTTATATCTCTTATATGATCATTCACTTGCTTGGTGATGAGTGCATGCTTTTAATTTCTATCATTTTAGCGCTCCTCCAAGATGTATGTGACATCGAAGAATAACCTATAATCCTAATCGATTGTGCATTTGCATTCAAAAGCAAATTTTAAATAATGCAAAAATTTAGGGGGAGCTCTTGCTTATCACATACCTCTCAAAGCAACGATGTATTTCAATCTTATTATCATTTGTCGAAGCTTTGATCTATAAGTTGTCATCAATTACCAAAAGGAGGGAGATTGAAAGTGCAACTATCCCTGGGTGGGTTTGGTAATTCCTAACAACATATAGCTCATTGAGCTAATGCTATTTCAAGATAAATATTTCAGGAAAGCTCAATGATTGGCATGGCATGGATTAGAAAGTGGACCCCTCAAAATGCTAAGGACATAAGGTTGGCTCAAGCTCAAAGCACAAGACTCTACATTTTACTTTTAGTGATCCAAGATCACATTGAGTCCATAGTAAAAGCCAATACTATTAGAAGGGGGTGAGGTGTTGCTTAATGAGTTACTTGCTCAAAATGCTTAGTGATATGCTCCAAAAGCCCTCAACTACTTTCTCATATCCACATATGTCCCAAACCAAAAGTCAAACTCGGCCCCACCAAAACTTTCTATCCGGCGCCACCGAGTTCTCTTGACATAGCCACTGCCACAAACCCTAGTCACTTCGGTCTCACCGATAGGGATCTCGGTCTCACTGAGATGGGATTGCAACCTTTCTGTTTCCCTTCGTAATGTTTCGTTCCAACCGAGATGAGCGATCGGTCCCACCGAGATTGCAATGGAAACTCTCTATTTCCCCTTCGTAACGTTTTGGTCTAACCGAGATGAGCGAATCGGTCCCACCGACTTTGCTTGACCAACTCTCTATTTGCCTATTACCAAAATCGGTCTCACCGAGTTTGTGTATTTGGCCTCACCGAGATTACGTTATGCCCTAACCCTAATTGAATCGGTCCCACCGACTTGACATGTCGGTCCCATCGAAGATCCTAACATTCACACTTTGAACTAAATCGGTCTAACTGAGTTTTCTAATTCGGTCCCACCGAGTTTGGTGATTTGTGTGTAACGGTAAGATTTTGTGTGGAGGCTATATATACCCCTCCACCCACTCTTCATTCATGGAGAGAGCCATCAGAACATGCCTACACTTCCAACATACATTTTCTGAGAGAGAACCACCAACACTTGTGTTGAGGTCAAGATATTCCATTCCAACCACATAAATCTTGATCTCTGGCCTTGCCTAAGTTGCTTTCCACTCAAATCATCTTTCTACCAAATCCAATCCTATGAGAGAGAGTTGAGTGTTGGGGAGACTATCATTTGAAGCACAAGAGCAAAGAGTTCATTATCATCACACCATCTATTATCTTTTGGAGAGTGATGTCTCCTAGATTTGTTAGGTGTCACTTGGGAGCCTCCGTCAAGATTGTGGAATTGAACCAAGGAGTTTGTATGGGCAAGGAGATCACCTACTTCGTGAAGATCTACCCTAGTGAGGCAAGTCCTTCGTGGGCGATGGCCATGGTGGGATAGACAAGGTTGCTTCTTCGTGGACCCTTCTTGGGTGGAGCCCTACATGGACTCGCGCAACCGTTACTCTTCATGGGTTGAAGTCTCCATCAATGTGGATGTACGATAGCACCACCTATCGGAACCACGCCAAAAATCTCCGTGTCTACATTGCATTTGCTCCCTCAAAACTCCTCCCTTTACCTTCATATGCAATTGTTTTACATTCCTCTGCTATCCTCTTAGAATTGCATGTGTAGGTTGATTACTTGATTTGTGCTAAGTTGCTAAAATCTGCCAATACTTAAAATTGGGAAAAGGTTAGATTTTTATTTGGTCAAGTAGTCTCATCACCCCCCCTCTAGACATACTTACGATCCTACACAATGTGAGGTGTAGGGATTGCCATGCAACGGATGCACTAGAGCTATAAGTGTATGAAAGCTCAAACTGAAACTAAGTGGGTGTGCATCCAACTTGCTTGCTCATGAAGACCTAGGGCATTTGAGGAAGCCAATCGTTGGAATATACAAGCCAAGTTCTATAATGAAAATTACCACTAGTGTATGAAAGTGATAACTCAAGAGACTCTCTATATGAAGAACATGGTGCTAGTCTGAAGCACAAGTGTGGTAAAAGGATAGTAACATTGTCCCTTCTCTCTTTTCTCTCATTTTTTTAATTTTTTTTCCTTTTTCTCTTTTTTTGTAGGCTTCTTTGGCCTCTCTTTTTTGGGGGGGGGGGGGCTTCTTTGGCCACTTTTATTTTGATAACCTCACATGGGACAATGTTCTAATAGTGATCACACTTTTTTTTACTTACAACTCAATATTACAACTCGATACTAGAACAAAGTATGACTCTATATGAATGCCTTCGGCGGTGTACCGGGATGGGCAATGATCTAGCGTAGCAATGACATCAAAAAAGGACAAGCCATGAAAACACCATGCTAGCTTTATTACGATCATGCAAAGCAATATGACAATGAATGCTCAAGTCATGTATATGAAGATGATGGAAGTTGCATGGCAATATATCTCGGAATGGCTATGTAAATGCCATAATAGGTAGGTATGGTGGCTGTTTTGAGGAAGATATAAGGAGGCTTATGTGTGATAGAGCGTATCATATCAGGGGGTTTGGATGCAACGGCGAAGTTTGCACCGACTCTCAAGGTGAGAAAGGGTAATGCACGGTACCAAAGAGGCTAGCAATGATGCAAGGGTGAGAGTGCGTATAATCCATGGACTCAACATTAGTCATAAAGAACTCACATACTTATTGCAAAAATCTATTAGTCATCGAAACAAAGTACTATTCGCATGCTCCTAGGGGGATAGATTTGTAGGAAAAGACCATCGCTCGTCCCCGACCGCCACTCATAAGGAAGACAATCAATAAATACCTCATGCTCCAACTTCGTTACATAACGGTTCACCATACGTGCATGCTGCGGGAATCACAAACTTCAACACAAGTATTTCTACAATCCACAACTACCCACTAGCATGACTCTAATATCACCACCTTTATATCGCAAAACTATTGCAAGGAATCAAACATATCATATTCAATGATCTACACGTTTTAGGTAGGATTTAATGACTAACCATGTGAATGACCAATTCCTGTCATCTCTCTAAATAGATATAAGTGAAGCAAGAGAGTTTTAATTCTTTCTAAAAAATATATGCCCACACTCTAACAAATATAAGTGAAGCAAAAGAGCATTCTACAAATGGCGGTTTTCTATGTGAAGAGAAACACGCAATCCAAACTTCAAATGATATAAGTGAAGCACATGAAGCATTCTATAAAGCCATACTCAAAAGATATAAGTGAAGCGAAAAAATTAAGAATTCTATAAATCAACCATGGACTATCTCATACCAGCATGGTGCATCAAATAAAAGTGAAGACTAAATGCAAAAGACGCTCCAAGATTTGCACAAATCGCATGAACGAAACGAATCCGAAAACATACTGATACTAAGAAAGATGGGATGCCTTCCGGGGCATCCCCAAGCTTAGATGCTTGAGTCTCCTTGAATATTTACTTGGGGTGCCTTGGGCATCCCCAATCTTGAGCTCTTGCCTCTCCTCCTTCTCCTCACATCGAGACCTCCTCGATCTTCGAACACTTCATCCACACAAAACTCAACAGAAAGCTCGGTAAGATCCGTTAGTATAATAAAGCAAATCACTACTCTAACTACTATTTAAAACCAATTAATATTTTGTTTTTGGCATTGTAGCTACTGTAATATAACTTTTCCTTGGCTTAATCCACTGATAGAAATCGATAGTTTCATCAAAACAAGCAAACGATGCATCAAAAACAGAATCTGTCTTAAACAGGACAGTCTGTAGTAATCTGAACATTCACCATACCTCTGGTACTCCAAAAAAATTCAAAACATTAGGAAAAATAAACAATTTGTATAGAAAGACAGTTCAAAGAGTTTCAGAACGTTTGACATTCCAGTAAAAAATGTAAAATCGCGCACTATGGCTAAAGTTTCTGTCTTGCACCGCACAAACCAACAAGCAATGTAAACATCCTAAAGGCAAATCTTGGCACATTATTCTTGTTTTTAAACTTTATAAAAGCACACAACAGAAATAAATGACTCTCTAAAACTTTCGGGTTGTCTCCCTGGCAGCGCTTACTTTAAAGCCATTAAGCTAGGCATATAGTGCTCAAGTAATGGATCCACTCGGATCCCAAGGTATATCAAAGTCAATTTTAATTAACAATGATTTGTGATTTAGTAGTGAGAACAAAGTAAAATATATCATGCAACAACGAAGTCTTACTCTCTTCCTATGCATCGGCATGTCATAAAAGAACAATTCATGCACACATAGTAAAGGCCAATGCATAGTATAAATAGTTTCTTGCAATTTTATCATATTGGAAACATGGAGAGGAGGAGATGTGGTTCCTCTATCATAATAATTGCAAGTAGGAGCAGCAAGCACATGCATATTATATTCATCAAAATTATCATGTGCAATGGTAAAATGCAACCCATCAATATAATCCTTAATAAGGGCAAACTTCTCCGATATAGAGTAGTCGGGAGAATTCAAAAGGATAATAGGACTATCATGCGTGAGTGCAATAGCAACAATTTCATGTCTAACATAAGGAACTATAGCAAGTTCATCTCCATATGCATAATTCATATTGGCATCTTGGCCACAAGCATAGCAAGCATCATCAAAAAGGGATATTTCAAAAGAATCAACGGGATCATAACAATCATCATAGCATTCATCCTTTGGTAAGAACGAAGGGACATTAAATAATGTATGACTTGGAGAGTTACTCTCATTAGAAGGTGGGCACAGGTAGCTAATCCGCTCTTCCTCCTTTCATCTTTTTCATCCAATGAGCTCACAGTTTCATCAATTTCTTCTTCCATAGACTCCTGCAAAATATTAATCTCTTCTTGGACAGCAGAGACTCTCTCAATAAAATCATCAATATCAGAATTGAATTCATAATTCTCATAGCAATATTTAAGTATATCAAAATTTTCAGGTCTGTAAACAGCATCATCAAGATTTTCACACTCTTTAAACAAAGATTCAATTTCATAAGCACCCATAAAAGCAACGAATTCTTCTATTTGTTCCACATCATAGTAATAATATATACCATTAGCATAAGAAGACAAGGTTTTATCATCATTAAATTTTCATGAAAATGGAATGTGTGGAGCCTTCATCCTAGAGAAACAAGTATAATCATATCTCAAGCATAGTTGCCAAGCATACCAATGCAACATATGAATTTGATCCCATAATAGTTTTCCTTTTTGAGACAAGCGATAATCCTTAAAGTATTCACGTTGATCCAAAGTTACTCCCATCATAAAGTTGAATGGGGTTTTCTCAGGATTATCAAAGTAGTACATAATATCTTTCACATAATGAGCATCGAGGGTTTTAGGAGGTGCCACATCTCCATGAGTAGCAAGTAAACCTAATTTTTTTGGTATTTCGTGTTCCATATTCATAACTAAAGATAGAGAACAACTTAGAACATCAAAAAAACTACTTAGTGATAAAGCAAACAAGCACACACGAGAATATTCACCCCATGCTATAACTTCTCGGCAACGGCGCCAGAAAAAGGTCTTGATAACCCACAAGTATCGGGGATAAATTGTAGCCTCTTTCGATAAGTAAGAGTGTCGAAACCTACGAGGAGCTAAAGGTAGAACAAATATTCCCTCAAGTTTTATCGACCATCGATACAACTCTACGCACGCTTGACGTTCTCTTTACCTAGAACAAGTATAAAACTAGAAGTACTTTGTAGGTGTAAGGGGATAGGTTTTCAAGAATATAAAGAGCATGTAAATAAAAACTAGGGTCTGTTTTAAGTAAAGAAGCAATAAAGTTAGTATAGCGAGTGTGGAAAAGTGGTGGTAGGAGTTGCGAAATTGTTCCTAAGAAATTGACTTTGTTACTAGACCGATAGCAAGTTTTATGTGGGAGAGGCCACTGCTAGCATGTCATCCCTGACTTGGAATTCTATGCACTTATGATTGGAACTATTAGCAAGCATCCGCAACTACTAACGTTCATTAAGGTAAAACACAATCATAGCATTAAGATATATTGGTCCCCCTTCAATCCCGTATGCATCAATTTCTATGCTAGGTTGAAGCTTCTGTCACTCTTGCCCTCCAATACATAGCCCTATCAACATACAACTAACCCTCTGGTGTGATCCACGCATGCTCATATGATGGGCACCAAAGGACAGCAACATAACCACAAGCAATTTAAACCAATCATAGCAATTCACCAATTACCGATAGGACAACGAAAATCTACTCAGACATCATAGGATGGGAACACATCATTGGATAATAATATGAAGCATAAAGCACCATGTTCAAGTAGAGGGTACATCAGGTTGCAGGAGAGTGTACCACTATAGATAGATGGGGGAAGGTGATGAATAGGTTGGTGAAGATGACGGAGGTATTGGTGTAGATCGCGGTGACGATGATGGCCCCGACGGCGTTCTAGCACCACCGGGAGAGAGGGGGGGAGAGCCCCGCTTCTTTTTATTCTTCCTTGACCTTCTCCCTAGATGGGCGAAGGGTTTCCCCTCTGGTCCTTGGCTTCCATGGCATGGGAGGGGCGAGAGCCCCTCCGAGATTGGATCTGTCTCTTTGTCTCTCTCTGTTTTTGCGATCCAGATTCTGGCCTTTCACCGTTTCTTATATTCCCGGAGATGTGTAACTCCGATTGGGCTGAACTTTTAACATGATTTCTATCCGGATATTGGCTTTCTTGCGGCGAAATAAGGGCACCAACCGCCTTACGGGGTGGCCACGAGGTCCCAGGGCGCGCCTGACCCCCTGGAGGGTGCCCCCTGCCTCGTGGCCCCCTTGGGCATCGTCTCGCGTTGATTCTTCTTCCCAAAAAATCACATATATTCCAAAAAAATCTCCGTCAGTTTTTATCCCGTTTGGACTCCGTTTGATATGGATTTTCTGTGAAACAAAAACATGCAACAATCAGGAACTGGAACTAGGCACTAGATCAATATGTTAGTCCCAAAAATAATATAAAAAGTTGCCAAAAGTATATAAGATTTGTAGAATATTGGCATGGAATAATCAAAAATTATAGATACGATAGAGACGTACCACAAAGTAATATGATAGTTTTGATAGGAGTGCCAGCAGCAATAGTAACAGTAACAGTTATAGCAGTATTTTTGTAGCAAGCGTAACAGTGATGATAGCAGTAGTAACTCACCAGAAACAATATGGAAAAGTTCGTAGGCATTAGATCGGTTACTTCTTGGATGATATTCATCATGTGTCAGTTATAACCTAGGGCTATTCGGCACTAGCTCCAGTTCATCGATATAATATAGGCATGTATTCCGTAAATAGTCATACGTGCTTTATTAAAAGAACTTGCATGAAATCTTTTGTCCTACCCTCCCGTGGCAGCGGGGTCCATATTGGAAACTAAGCGATATTAAGGCCTCCTTTTAATAGAGAACCGGAACAAAGCATTAACACATAGTGAATACATGAACTCCTCAAACTACGGTAATCACCAGAAGAAGTCCCGGTTATTGTCACTCCAGGGTTACCGGATCATAACACGTAGTAGGTGACTATAACTTGCAAGATCAGATCTAGAATATGGATATAATGATGATAACATAAATGGTTCAGATCTGAAATCATGGCACCCGGGCCCAAAGTGACAAGCATTAAGCATGGCAAAGTCATAGGAACATCAATCTAAGAACATAGTGGATACTAGGAATCAAGCCCTAACAAAACTAACTCGATTACATGATGAATCTCATCCAACTCCTCACCGACCAACGAGCCTATGGAGGAATTACTCACTCTCGGTGGGGAGCACCATGGAATTGGCAATGCAGAAGGGTTGGTGATGACGAAGAACGAAGACCCCCCACTGTCGGGGAAACTGATCCACGAACATCTATGGGGCCGGCGGACCGAGCCCCTTTCGGTTCGGCAGGGGGCGGAGATCACACGAAGAGCAGATCGAGGTGAAGCACACGAGCAGTTTACCCAGCTTCGGAGCTCTCCGGAGAGATAACACTCCTACTGCTGCTTGTTTGATTATCTTGTGTTCTTGCTCCAGAGAGAGAGCGTAGTGTTTTTCTGGGTCCCGAACCAGTCAAACCCCCTCTACGTTGCGCATGGGCCTCCTTTTATATGCTAAAGGGGTCACCGACAGGTGGCAACGCAGAGAAGGGTACAAATGTAAAAAGTGAGGTGGTTGGTATAGTTACTTGTACAGTGCACCCTACCTAACCCTGACGGCAGGGGACAAGGGCATTAAATGCCCGTCTGAGTCGCCCAAACAGTGCAGAAAAGGACCGTTAGGGGCGCCACCGTTCGCCACGATGGCGATCTTGTCAGCTTCGCATGCCACTGCGCACCGCTGGCTGCACAGCCTCTCGCCACGCGTGCCTGGAGAGGCCCCCAGAGCGACATGTTGGTGGATGCGCTGGAGCGTGGGCACAGAGTGGCTGCCTGCCGCGGCAAGCGCCTTGCCGCTGCTGTTATCTTGTCGGGTCCGGAAGCTTGTCGCTCACCGGGCCTCGAGGTACCTTGGTTGGTCTTCCCGGCAAGCTCCTCTTGCCGGGGCCTTGTTGCCTTGCCGGAGCACGTGGCGCGTCGCGGCAAGTTCCTTGGAGTGCCTTGGTTGGCCTTCCCGGCAAGCTCCTCTTGCCGGGGCCTTGTCTCCTGAGCTTAAATACTTTGTTCTTGAATGGCTCCAAGGGAACCACGGAGGATCTTGGCGTTCGCCCGGCAAGCCTTGCCGCGGGGTGCTGCAACTGCCCGTGCACAAGTTCGGGGTACTAGGGTACCCCTATTCTAGTCCACCGACAGGAGCCCCCGAGCCTGGGCCAGACACGGTGCCGAGCGCTCTTGGGCCAGGCCCAAGACAGGGCTCGGGCACACGCGGACTGGGCCATGCTGAATCTCGCTCCGTATCCACCGCGCTCTCCCCTAACGACACGTGTTGAATGCGGCGTCGTGGGAGAGATCGTGGGTGGTTCTTTATTCGGAAGGGCGAAACGTTCGCCCCATCCCTCTTTATAAGCAGAGGAAACAGGGGCAGTTCATTCCCCCTCGCTGGTTGCTACTACTCCATCTTCATGAACCTCCGCCGCTCCCCCCCCCCCTTCTTCTCGAAGCCGAGAGAGCAGCGCTCCGCCCCCCATTGCCACCAGCATCACCAACGCCGTCGACCTCCCCCACCACCTCCGCCATGGCTCCGAAAGCCGACAAGGTAAAGGTTGTGAAGTCGGTCGAGGCACAGCGGCTCGCGGCGCTACGGAAGGAGCGGGCGATCTTCTCCCCCCAGCTCGGCGCGAAGGAGCTGAGGGGGTACTTCTACCTCTTTTGGGAGACGGAGACGCGGGCGCATCCGTGCACGAGGGTACTCCCGGCCGCTGCTTCGGAACTGGCTCCAAACGGGTACCCATTCTTCGCGCTGTTCTTCTATTGCTGGCTCTCCCCGCCCTTCTCGGAGTTCTTCTGCGATATCATGAACACCTACGGCCTCCGCCTCCTTGATTTCACCCCGAACGCCGTTCCAACCATGGCAGTTTTCGCACATTTGTGCGAAAACTTGGTCGGAGTCCACCCCAATGTTGCCCTTTTCTGCCACTTCTTCATGCCTCGGGTAGAGAGAGGAGAGCCGCTTGCCGGAGGGATCGCCTGGATCTCGAGAGTCGGCAAGAAGGAGGCATACTCGGAGGGTGAGTTCCGCAGCAAGTGGGAGGAGTGGAGAGCGGAGTGGTGCTGGATCGTCGAGGAGAATCCGCAGCCCTTCACCGCCGTGCGCCAAGCTCCAATAGTGCGCGGCAATGACTGGAGCAACGTGGCCCCGGAAGACGAGAGGCTGAAGATCGCCATTACTAGGATCCTTCGCCTCAGGCTTGCCGGGCTCACTGTAGGCGCTGTAGGCGCAGATTTCCTCCGCCGCCGCATCGCCCCCCTACAGGAGAGGGGGAGGCCTGCCTGGGAATTCAAGAACTCGGTGGACATCATGAGGCTGCGGCCGGGCCTCAACTACAACTTCACCGTCTTGGAGCTGGATGCAATGCTCCTTGAGTTTTTCAAACGCGATCCCCAGCACCCATTCACGCTGGCGAGGGGCGTCGTTCCATTGTGCAATAATTCTTCGCTTGACCGGATCCGCGCCATGATGCCGTTGTGCGATTCACACGGAATCGTTCCAACTTGGCAAGAGCCTGCGGATGACGTCGTGCAAGCGTTCTTTGACAACTTGGAAGAAGTGCCGGTCCGCGCTGACGAGCAGAAGAGCCTCACCCGTGACACCACCGACAAGGAGCTGCAGCGCATCGCCACTAGGGCGGAAGAGGTTGCGGCCGCAGCTGCCGTGGGCGCGTTCGGGTTCACTGTGGAGGAGGCAGAGGCAGCAGAGGCGGCAAACCTCGCCGAGCGCGCGGAGTTCATTGGCGAGGCAGAGCCTGCCGGCTCTGAAGCTGAGCCGAGCGAGGCCGGCGAGGAAGAGCCCGAGCCTTCAGAAAGCTTGCCGCAGGCGGAGCCCCCGGCCCCGCCAAGAAGGCGTCTTCGCAGGGCCACGGACGTAGCGGGGCGGCAGCCGGGTCAACAGCCGCCGAGACGTGCGACACGCTCTACCGCGGCAAGCAATGTTGCCGCGGGAGCGCCTCACCCAGCAGCGGCAACTGGAGCGGGATCTTCCCAGGCCACCGCCACCGCCCCCGCCAAGCGGGCAAGGGATCCTACTCCTCCGCCTCGCCGCACCGGAGGGGAGCCGGACTTCGATCTTTCCGCGCTCAGCTCCGACGAGGAGGAAGAAGAGTAAGTTTCTTTGGTGCTCTTGTAGTTCTTCAATCTTGCTGTTTTTATCTTGTATCTGACTTGCTTCAATCTGAACTCCTTTCTTTTCAGGACGCTGGCCCAGAGAGCGGCGAAGAGGGCCAAGGCCGCGGTGATTGTCATCGAAGATGACCCCACCGTGTCAGCAGGGGGTGGGTCCGAGACCACCTTGACGGACCCGGCAACCACTCCTCAAAGCAGCCCCCAGCGTAAGTTCATAGTTAGCTTTCTGCTGTCAGGCGCGCATGAGTGCTTTTTCCTTTGTTGATATCTTGCTTGTTGATTTGTGTAGGAGCAGAGCAGCCATATCAGGAGCGCCCGGAAGCTGGTCCCGAAGTGCCATCTGCTTCGACTAGGCCGCCGAGGGAGGAGTCCCCGGTAAGGGAGTGCTCTCCAGCAAGGGAGAACTCTCCGGCAAGGGGCAGTTCTCCAGCAAGGGACAGCATCATCGATCATGCGGCGGCCGAGACCGCAACTGCAGATCTTGGCACAGGTAATTCACTTGTCCAAAAACTTTCCCTTGGGTTCTTCTTCTTCTGATTTTCTTCTGTTGGATTTTTGATTGATTTTTCTCCCTTCTTCGTTCTTCAGACCCACCTGCTGCTGAGCCAATGGAGACAGAGGGTGCCGGCGAGGAAGGCGCGCATGGCAGCACTGACGACGCTGCCGCCAACAAAGAAGGGGCCGGTGCTGATGAGGCCGCCGGCAAGGAGGCCGCCAAGACTGCCGCCGCAGAAGCCGGCGAGCGGTCGGGCGATCGCACTGACGACCCTGAGGCCGCAGGAGCGCCAGGCGCTGCACCGACCGCCGATCCCTCTGCCGCTGTTGCGGAGCCGGGCTCCGAGGAGCCCCAGCCCGGCGCCTACTTGAAGGCCGGCGACGATATCTTCATCAAGCTACCCTGGGCGTCGAGCTCCAGGGCGCCGGTCGAGGGGGAAACTTTCGATGAGGAGGTGCTCGCCTCTGCTGGACCGTCGTTGGTCGATGCGCCCAGCAGCAGCAGTGGCGAGCCTGAGGAGGAGCAGCTGCTGCGGAAGCTGCTGTCACTCTACCGCGCACGACAAGCCAAGCTGGCTTCCCGGGAAGCGCTTGTCGCGAAGGTGGGAGTTGATATGGAGAAGCGCGCGGAGGAGCTCCGGGGCCACAATCAAGAAGCTCTCTGGTCCCTGGCACAGGAGCGGGAGCGACTCGCCGAGGAGCGCACGGCCTTCCTTCTCGAGAAGGCCGAAGCTGAGGAGGAACAAAGGCTGGCCGCCGAGAAGCAGTCCGCGCGAGAAGGCGAATTGGTGCAGCGGAAGGCCAACCTCGACAGCTACGAGGAGGAGCTCGCCGAGCACGAGCAAGCACTCGGCGGGGCGCTCAAGGAAGCAAAGGACGCTGCCGCAACCGCAGAGGCCGCCAAGAAAGAGCTGGAGGAGAAGGTGGCGCAGCTGGAGGCCAACATCGGGAAGAGCGGCGAGGAGCTTGCCGCGCTCAAGCGTGAGCGTGAGAAGGATGCTGCCGCCCACGGTGAGCTGCAAGGTCTTCTCGCTGAGAGGGGCAAGGAGCTCAGCGCCGCCAAGGATTCCAATGCAGACCTGGAGTTGAAGCTGGCCACGCTGACGCAGACGCTGGGCAACGCCAAGGAGCGGGAGAAGACCTTGTCGGAGAAGGTCAAGGCTGACAAGGCGCTGCTGGAGAGCATCGCAGTTACCCAGAACTCATTCAGAGATACTGTGGAGCACTGGACCGAGGGTCTGGTGAATATTGCCGCAGTCATCGACAAGGAGCTGGCGCAGCTGGGGATGGAGGACTTTGGGTATCCCTCCGACGAGAATCTCCAACCCAGCGCCAAGCTCAGCTTGTTCTTCAAGGGCATGGCGACGGCACTCCAGCGGCTCCGGGACAGGATCCCAAAGCAACTGGCCGACGAGTCGCGCAGAATCTGCGCCGGGGTTCTTCAGAAGGTGCTGATGAAGGTGGCCTTCCGCAATCCAGGCCTCAGCTTCACCAACGTCCTCAAGTCCTTGCCGCCAGACGCCGATCGGGACGCACTCAAGGCCCTTGTCGCACCCATTGTGGACAAGGTGAGCGAGATCAAGAGGGTTGAGGGCGATCGCGTAGACTAGGCCGCCCATTTCTTCTTTTCCCTTGTCGCTGCTAATCATGTTATGAAAAACATTCTGTTAGAGCTGCGACAAGTTATCTTGTAATATAACTTTATTTCTGTTATCAATTGCTATGTTATTTCCTCTACTAGATTCCTTCCTTTGTATGTTTTTACCCTACGCTTCTAGGGAACTAGTCGGCGCAGGCACCCGAGCCGCGAGCGCTGAGTGCGGAACGTCAGCAGCCTGCTGGCGGCGCTGCTTCCGACAAGAAACCTTGTCGCGACTAGATGCAGCACACTTAAGTTGTTAAGCGGACTCGAAACAAAGTAAGGGCACAACTAGCCATGAGTTGGTTCCTCCGCGCACAGGTTTTCCATACAAAGCAGGGTCATTCAAGGAAGATAACTCAAAAATTTAAAAACTGATTGCTCAAACTTTGGCAACTTAGCTTTTCTGTCGTTTGCTTCTAGGCAAGGCAAAACTTTGCTTGAACGACGCCTGGTCCATACCACAATCTTCTCCTTCCCCCCCGGCAAACTTGTGTGCGAGGGAACCTTCTTTTCCTTTGTTGAAAAAAAAGAAAGAAGAGAAAATAATGATATGGAGCCCTTCGGCTCGTTATTGCTTATCGGATGTAGGTGCTGCACAAAGTGTTAGATAACGCATGCAAGAAAGAAACTAATGCATGAAATGGACAAGTTGTGCGGAGCACATGGGGTTTTATTTATGCATGGGATCTGCGTCGGGCCTTGTACAAAGGATTACATGCAACAGCGGCAAGACTTGTACAAAAGGTGGTTGCCAGAATGGGTTCCGGCAACCGCGCCCTACGGGAAAAACTTACGAAGATGTTCTATGTTCCAGGAGTTGCTCACCGGAATGCCATCTTCGGTCTCAAGGCAGACAGCGCCGGGCCTAGTGACTTGTTTCACCCGATAAGGGCCTTCCCACGTCGGCGTCAACTTGTTGGAATTCTTGGCGGACTGAACGCGCCGAAGAACAAGGTCGCCTTCCTCGAAGCTTCTGGCCTTAACTTTGCGGCTATGGTAGCGGCGCAAAGCTTGCTGGTATCGAGCAGCTCGTACAGCAGCCTGAAGACGATCTTCCTCAAGGAGCAGCGCGTCGTCTTGTCGCAGCAGTTCTTGCTCAAGCTCATCATAAGCGAGCACTCGAGACGATCCGTATACGAGTTCCATGGGGAGAACTGCCTGTGCTCCATAGACTAGAGCGAAAGGCGTCTGGCCAGTGGCTCGATTTGGCGTCGTTCTGATCGACCAAAGAACCACCGGCAGCTCCTCGATCCAGTTTCTTCCGCACTTGCGCAGCCTGTCGAAAGTTCTGGTCTTGAGCCCGCGCAACACTTCAGCATTTGCCCTCTCTTCTTGACCGTTGCTTCTCGGATGAGCAACAGAAGTGAAGCAGACCTTGGCGCCAAGGTCTTGGACGTACTGCATGAAGGTGCGGCTCGTGAATTGCGTGCCGTTGTCAGTGATGATCCTGTTAGGGATCCCGAAACGGCAAACAATTGACCTGAAGAACTTGACTGCTGACTGTGCTGTCACCTTCCTCACTGGCTGCACTTCCGGCCACTTTGTGAACCTGTCGATTGCGACGTACAAGTACTCAAAGCCCCCGACAGCTCGGGGGAAAGGGCCAAGGATATCGAGCCCCCAGACCAAAAATGGCCAGGATAAAGGGATCGTCTGGAGAGCTTGAGCTGGCTGGTGTATCTGTTTGGAGTGGAACTGGCACGCTTCACACTTGGTTACTTGTGTAGTTGCATCCTGGAGGGCTGTCGGCCAAAAGAAACCTTGCCGGAAAGCTTTGCCGGCAAGTGCTCTTGCGCCAATGTGGTGGCCACATATGCCTCCATGTATCTCTGCCAACAGCTTTTGTCCATCTTCCCAGCAAATACACTTCAATTTCACACTGTTGAGTCTTCTTCTGTACAGTATGCTATCGACAAACTGGTACATACTTGACTGCCGGGCTACTTTTTCCGCTTCTTCTTGCTCTTCGGGAAGTTCTCCTGTCTGAAGGAAAAGGACAATCTGTTGTGCCCATGCTGGAGCTTGTGGCTCGACAACAAGTACTAAAGGCACATCTGCTGCTGCGGGAACATCCGCTTCTACGGCAGGGACTTGCGGCCCTGCCGGAGCTTGATGTTCCCCGCAAGCTTGCCGGAGCAAAACTTGTCGGGAGCGTCTGCTTCAACGGAACAAACCATAAGGCTTGCCGGAGCAGACTGCCCCACAGCATCCTTAGTGTTGATCTTGGGGACAATCTTGGCGGCGGCTTCGGGGAGCTCTGCCGGAAAGTAGTCACCAGAAACCAACTTCCTCTTCTTGCTTTGTCTAGTTGATGGTGTTACGGATGGTTGAGTCAACTTGAGCACAAAGATCCCTGGTTCCACAGGTAACTTTAGTGCGGCGCACATTGACAGGCCATCAGCAATGTCATTCTGAGCTCTTGGGATATGCTCCATTCGTAGGCCGTCAAAGTGCTCTTCTAGCTTCCTCACTTCATCAACATATGCTTCCATCAATGGACTCTGGTAGTTCTTGTTCACTTGGCGGACGACAAGCTGTGAGTCACCCCTGACAATGAGCTTCTTGATCCCAAGGTCTGCTGCGATTCTGAGGCTGGCAAGCAATCCTTCATACTCTGCAGTATTGTTGGTTGCTTGCTCCTTGGGAAAGTGCATCTGGACTACGTACTTGAGGTGCTCTCCGGTGGGCGTGACAAGCAGCACGCCCACACCGGCGCCTTGCAGTGAGAAGGCACCATCAAAGTACATCAGCCACTCTTTGCTTGCCTCTTTGACGGGGATGCTCGTCTCTGGAATTTCTTCATCTGGTGTTGGTGTCCATTCTGCTATGAACTCTGCCAATGCTCTGCTTTGGATAGTTGAAGTGCTCTCAAACTTGAGGCCAAAGCTTGACAGTTCCAGCGCCCACTTGACAATCCTGCCTGTCGCTTCTGGATTTTGCAGTATCCTCTTCAGCGGAAAGCGAGTGACGACTGTGATCTCATGTGCTTGGAAGTAATGGCGCAGCTTTCTCGAGGCCATGAGGAGGCCGAAAAGCAACTTCTGCACACCAGAGTACCTTGATCTAGCCCCCTGTAGAAGGGAACTGACAAAGTAAACTGGACGCTGCACCATTCTCTTCTGCATCTTATCATGCTCCTGCGCAGATCCATCTCTGTCGGGACCAGAGCTTGTCGGCGAAGCCCCCTGCTTGTCGCTGGATGCATCTGCCGTGGTTGCTGGCTCATCATCTGCCTCCCTCTCCGCCACTAACGCAGCACTAACCACTTGATTGGTTGCCGCTATATACAGCAGCAACTTCTCTTGCGGCTTAGGTGCGACAAGTGTTGGAGTGGAGGACAGGTATCTCTTCAAGTCCTGCAGCGCAGCCTCCGCCTCCGGAGTCCATTTTATTGGACCTGCCTTTTTCAAAATTTTGAAAAATGGCAGGGCGCGCTCAGCAGATCTAGAGATAAACCTGCTGAGAGCAGCCACGCAACCGGCAAGCCTTCATACATCCTTGACGCGCTTTGGTGCTTCGATCTGCTCAATGGCCTTGATCTTGTCGGGATTGGCTTCAATTCCCCGCTGAGACACGAAGAACCCGAGAAGCTTGCTGGAAGGGACTCCAAACACGCACTTCTCGGGGTTAAGCTTGAGGTTGATCTTGCGCAGATTTGCAAATGTCTCGTCTAAATCTTGAATCAGGGTCGCCCTGTTCTTGCTTTTGACCACTATGTCATCCATGTAGGCTTCCACATTTCTGTGCATCTGCGGCTCAAAAGCATGGTGGACTACCCTTGCGAATGTTGAACCAGCATTCTTCAAACCGAAAGGCATCCGTACGAAGCAGTACGTGCCACACGGGGTGATAAATGCGGTTTTCTCTTCATCCTCTTCTGCCATGAAGATCTGATGGTATCCTGAGTATGCATCAAGAAATGAAAGCAAATCACATCCGGCTGTGGAGTCAACAATCTGGTCAATGCGCGGCAAGGGAAATGGGTATTTGGGACAAGCTTTATTAACATCAGTGAAGTCAATACAAAGCCTCCATTTCCCGTTAGCCTTGCGCACGACAACAGGATTGGCCAACCACGTGGGATGGAGCACTCCTCTGACAAGGCTTGCTGCTTCCAACTTCTTGATTTCTTCTGCGATGAATTCTTGGTGCTCCACTGCCTGTTTCCTGACTTTCTGCTTGACGGGCCGCGCATGAGGACAGATGGCAAGTTGGTGCTCAATTACTTTCCTGGGAACACCAGGGATATCAGACGTTGCCATGCAAACACGTCGACATTCGCCCGCAGGAAAGCAACGAGCGCGCTTTCCTATTTAGGGTCAAGAGTGGCGCTGATGGTGAAGGTACCACCAGTGCCGTCCTCCTTGGCGGACACCTTCTTGGTCTCAGGTGGAGCTGCCATTGCCTTATTACACTTGTCGGTGGAGCTCGATGGTGCGTCCTCGACGGTAGCGCAGCACTCCGAAGAGGTGCGCTTGCCGGAGTGGGCATCAGAGCTCTTGCCAGACTTGGTCTTCTTCTTCCCCCCGGGAGCTTCAGCAGCAAGTGTCTTGCGTTCTGCTGCGGCTGCTGCTTCCCGATAGATCTTGTCGGCACATATAAGAGCATCCTTCTTGTCGCCAGGGACAGAGATGACACTTATCGGGCCTGGCATTTTCAGTATGTTGTACGCATAGTGAGAGGCTGCCTTGAACTTGGCGAGTGCCGGACGGCCAAGGATTCCATTGTAAGGTAATGGAAAGTCAGCAACATCAAACGTGACCCTCTCGGTCCTGAAATTCAGCTCGCTGCCAAATGTTACTGGCAACGTGATCTTTCCCTTCGGCTTGCTCCTTCCCGGGTTGATTCCTTGAAATGTACCGGTCTCTTCGAGCTCGCTGTCAGGGATCTAGAGTTTCTGGAGCACCGCGGAGGAGATCAGGTTCAAGCCGGCCCCGCCGTCAACTAGCATCTTAGTGACCTTGAGGTTGCGGATTGTTGGTGAAACCAACATCGGCAAGCACCCGACCGCAGTTATGCGATCAGGGTGGTCCTCAATATCAAAGATGATAGGCGTGCTGGACCATTTCAGAGGCTTGCGTGACTCGACGGGTGGTTCTGCTGCATTAACTTCCCACACCCACTGCTTGAGCTGACGGTGCGAGGTATGCAGAGAAGCACCACCATCAACGCACAGGACCTCTGTGGCTTTCTGGAACTCCTGCTCATCAGTCTCCTCATCATCCATGTCTTCATCGTCGTCGTCATCTTCATCCTTGTCGCGGCCGCGAGGAGGTCTGTCTCCTTGCCGCTGCTTGGCCTTGCTGCGGCGTCCTCCTCGGCCGGGACGTTTCTTGCCGGATCCCCCAGCACCTTCCTAGGCCTTCTCCTTGTCGCGCCGCTCGTATTTATCTTTCTGTTGCTCAACAAGCTGCTCGACTTTCTTGCAGCTCTGGAGATCATGGCCCTTGGTGCGGTGGATCTTGCAATACTGCTTGTTGGTGCCGTCCTGCTTGTCGGCGACCGCCACCTCCGCGGCAACCTCCTTGCCGGAGTCACCAGCTTTGGCTTTCTTGGCGTCACCACCGTTGCCGGACTGCTCAACAACTCGCACCTCTTTGCCTTTCCTCTTCTTGTTGTTCCGCCGCCGGTTTTTCCTTGCCGGGGCAGCATCTTCACTGTCAGATCCTCCCGCTCCTACATTCTCTCTGGAGAGTCTCCTCCCTTCCTCAGCACGTGCACACTTGTCGGCCAGTGCATATAACTCACTAACGTCCCTGATCTTGTACATCGCCACATCATGCGGTTTTGCACGTTCTGATGGAACGCGCTGATCACCGCGGCAGGGTGGACGTCTAGGATGTTATGCTGCACACTGCGGAATCTCTGAATGTACTTGCGCAGGGGCTCTCCTTCGTTCTGGGCGAGCAGATGAAGATCACTCTCCTGGCCATAAGGCTTGTGTCCGCCTGTGAAGGCGCCGACAAACTGATGGCACAGATCAGCCCAAGAGGATATGGAGTTGTCCGGCAAGTGCATGAGCCAGGATCTGACGTTGGGCTTGAGCACCAGCGGGAAGTAGTTGGCAAGGATCTTGTCATCCCGTCCCCCGGCAGCCCGCACTGCAATGGTGTAGATGTTGAGGAACTCTGACGGATGCGTCTTGCCGTCGTACTTCTCCAGTACGTCTAGCTTGAAGTTCTTTGTGCTGGGCCACTGGACTTGCCGCAGCTCACGAGTGAACGCAGGGCAACCTACCGCGTACGGCAGATCGCCTGGTTCCCCTGGCGCATGCATGTCAACAGAGGGCCCAGCGCGCTTGTCGGATTGACGTCGCGCTTCTCTTTGGCGCTCGATGCGTGTTCGAGCGTCTTCTTGTTGTCGATCATGAAGAACTTGGCGCTAATCGCGACGAGCTCGTGGATCCGACGATGCGGTGGAGTCGCCGTCGAGGTGGATCCGGCGAGTCGGCGATCTTGGCCTTCGGGGTGGTGATTGCATGGTAGTTGCACCTCCACCCGTTTCGTCGCCACCGGCTCGCGCCCGGCAACCCTGCCGCGGCGGCGACGCGCTCGGCCGCCATGGAGTGTCGCCGTTGGCGTAGCCGATGAGATTCTGAATGGTGGCCCTCCATTCGTCGATCTTGTCCGACGTTGGAGGGTAATCTAGGAGTAGTTGAGCTCGCGCCAAAGCTTCTGCTGGAGTGGTGGGTGGCAGTGGCGGACGGCGCGAGGAGCGGGACGTGCTCGGACTTCTAAAGATGTTAGAAGGAGCAGGATCCCGTCCAGGCGACCGTGCCCCGCTCGTGCCAGCACGCTGGCGTGCATGCTGGTCTTGAGTGCCCCGAGATCCACCAGCTTGGTCTTGGCCTATCATGCGTATGGCACTGCGAGTGCCATGACGCTGTTGGTCTTGCGCCTCCTGAGAGTGGCGCGGAACATGTACAGTCGCTGAGGTTTGTGCAGCCTTGTCCTTGGACCTGGCAGCATCATAGCTTCCTCGTCGACGTCCATTCTTCCGCCGGCGTCCATTCCACCACCCGTTTGCTCCAACGGTGGTGGAAGTGACGTGGACGGAGCGGCTGCCGCCGAAGTCTTCTTCTTCGGTGGCATGTTGAAAAAGGGAATGAAGATCTAGCTCGTGTGAACGCCGGATTAGGTTCACACAATCTCGACGTCCCCTACCTGGCGCGCCAAAGATGTTGGGGAAACTGATCCACGAACATCTATGGGGCCGGCGGACCGAGCCCCTTTCGGTTCGGCGGGGGGCGGAGATCACACGAAGAGCAGATCGAGGCGAAGCACTCGAGCAGTTTACCTAGCTTCGGAGCTCTCCGGAGAGATAACACTCCTACTGCTGCTTTTTTGATTATCTTGTGTTCTTGCTCCAGAGAGAGAGCATAGTGTTTTTCTGGGTCCCAAACCAGTCGAACCCCCTCTACGTTGCGCATGGGCCTCCTTTTATACGCTAAAGGGGTCACCGACAGGTGGCAACGCAGAGAAGGGTGCAAATGTAAAAAGTGAGGTGGTTGGTACAGTTACTTGTACAGTGCACCCTACCTAACCCTGACGGCAGGGAAAAGGGCATTAAATGCCCGTCTGAGTCGCCCAAACAGTGCAGAAAAGGACCGTTAGGGGCGCCACCGTTCGCCACGATGGCGATCTTGTCAGCTTCGCATGCCACTGCGCACCGCTGGCTGCACAGCCTCTCGCCACGCGCGCCTGGAGAGGCCCCCAGAGTGACATGTTGGTGGATGCGCTGGAGCGTGGGCACAGAGTGGCCGCCTGCCGCGGCAAGCGCCTTGCCGTTGCTGTTATCTTGTCGGGTCCGGAAGCTTGTCGCTCACCGGGCCTCGAGGTACCTTGGTTGGTCTTCCCGGCAAGCTCCTCTTGCCGGGGCCTTGTTGGCTTGCCGGAGCGCGTGGCGCGTCGCGGCAAGTTCCTTGGAGTGCCTTGGTTGGCCTTCCCAGCAAGCTCCTCTTGCCGGGGCCTTGTCTCCTGAGCTTAAATACTTTGTTCTTGAATGGCTCCAAGGGAACCACCGAGGATCTTGGCATTCGCCCGGCAAGCCTTGCCGCGGGGTGCTGCAACTGCCCGTGCACAAGTTCGGGGTACTAGGGTACCCCTATTCTAGTACACCGACAGGAGCCCCCGAGCCTGGGCCAGACACGGTGCCGAGCGCTGTTGGGCCAGGCCCAAGACAGGGCTCGGGCACACGCGGACTGGGCCACGCCGAATCTCGCTCCGTATCCACCGCGCTCTCCCCTAACGGCACGCGTTGAATGCGGCATCGTGGGAGAGATCGTGGGTGGTTCTTTATTCGGAAGGGCGAAACGTTCGCCCCGTCCCTCTTTATAAGCAGAGGAAACAGGGGCAGTTCATTCCCCCTCGCTGGTTGCTACTACTCCATCTTCACGAACCTCCGCCGCTCCCCCCCCCCTTCTTCTCGAAGCCGAGAGAGCAGCGCTCCGCCCCCCATTGCCACCAGCATCACCAACGCCGTCGACCTCCCCCACCACCTCCGCCATGGCTCCGAAAGTCGACAAGGGAAAGGGCGTGAAGTCGGCCGAGGCGCAGCGGCTCGCGGCACTACGGAAGGAGCAGGCGATCTTCTCCCCCCAGCTCGGCGCGAAGGAGCTGAGGGGGTACTTCTACCTCTTTTGGGCAACGGAGACGCGGGCGCATCCGTGCACGAGGGTACTCCCGGCCGCTGCTTCGGAACTGGCTCCAAACGGGTACCCATTCTTCGCACTGTTCTTCTATTGCGGGCTCTCCCCGCCCTTCTCGGAGTTCTTCTGCGATATCATGAACACCTACGGCCTCCGCCTCCTTGATTTCACCCCGAACGCCGTTCTGACCATGGCAGTTTTCGCACATTTGTGCGAAAACTTTGTCGGAGTCCACCCCAATGTTGCCCTTTTCTGCCACTTCTTCATGCCTCGGGTAGAGAGAGGAGAGCCGCTTGCCGGAGGGATCGCCTGGATCTCGAGAGTCGGCAAGAAGGAGGCGTACTTGGAGGGTGAGTTCCGCAGCAAGTGGGAGGAGTGGAGAGCGGAGTGGTGCTGGATCGTCGAGGAGAATCCGCAGCCCTTCACCGCCGTGCGCCAAGCTCCAATAGTGCGCGGCAATGACTGGAGCAACGTGGCCCCGAAAGACGAGAGGCTGAAGATCACCATTACTAGGATCCTTCGCCTCAGGCTTGCCGGGCTCACTGTAGGCGCTGTAGGCGCAGATTTCCTCCGCCGCCGCATCGCCCCCCTGCAGGAGAGGGGGAGGCCCGCCTGGGAATTCAAGAACTCGGTGGACATCATGAGGCTGCGGCCGGGCCTCAACTACAACTTCACCGTCTTGGAGCTGGATGCAATGCTCCTGGAGTTGTTCAAACGCGATCCCCAGCACCCATTCACGCTGGCGAGGGGCGTCGTTCCATTGTGCAATAATTCTTCGCTTGACCGGATCCGCGCCATGATGCCGTTGTGCAATTCACACGGAATCGTTCCAACTTGGCAAGAGCCTGCGGATGACGTCGTGCAAGCGTTCTTTGACAACTTGGAAGAAGTGCCGGTCCGCGCTGATGAGCAGAAGAGCCTCACCCGTGACACCACCGACGAGGAGCTGCAGCGCATCGCCACTAGGGCGGAAGAGGTTGCGGCCACAGCTGCCGCGGGCGCGTTCGGGTTCACTGTGGAGGAGGCGGAGGCAGCAAAGGCGGCAAACCTCGCCGAGCGCGCGGAGTTCATTGGCGAGGCAGAGCCTGCCGGCTCTGAAGCTGAGCCGAGCGAGGTCGGCGAGGAAGAGCCCGAGCCTCCAGAAAGCTTGCCGCAGGCGGAGCCCCCGGCCCCGCCAAGAAGGCGTCTTCGCAGGGCCGCGGACGTAGCGGGGCGGCAGCCGGGTCAACAGCCGCCGAGACGTGCGACATGCTCTACCGCGGCAAGCAATGTTGCCGCGGGAGCGCCTCACCCAGCAGCGGCGACTGGAGCGGGATCTTCCCAGGCCACCGCCACCGTCCTCGCCAAGCGGGCAAGGGATCCTACTCCTCCGCCTCGCCGCACCGGAGGGGAGCCGGACTTCGATCTTTCCGCGCTCAGCTCCGACGAGGAGGAAGAAGAGTAAGTTTCTTTGGTGCTCTTATAGTTCTTCAATCTTGCTGTTTTTATCTTGTATCTGACTTGCTTCAATCTGAACTCCTTTCTTTTCAGGACGCTGGCCCAGAGAGTGGCGAAGAGGGCCAAGGCCGCGGTGATTGTCATCGAAGATGACCCCACCGTGTCAGCAGGGGGTGGGTCCGAGACCACCTTGACGGACCCGGCAACCACTCCTCAAAGCAGCCCCCAGCGCAGCCCCCAGCGTAAGTTCATAGTTAGCTTTCTGCTGTCAGGTGCGCATGAGTGCTTTTTCCTTTGTTGATATCTTGCTTGTTGATTTGTGTAGGAGCAGAGCAGCCATATCAGGAGCGCCCGGAAGCTGGTCCCGAAGTGCCATCTGCTTCGACTAGGCTGCCGAGGGAGGAGTCCCCGGCAAGGGAGCGCTCTCCGGCAAGGGAGAACTCTCCGGCAAGGGGCAGTTCTCCATCAAGGGACAGCACCATCGATCATGCGGCGGCCGAGACCGCAACTGCAGATCTTGGCACAGGTAATTCACTTGTCCAAAAACTTTCCCTTGGGTTCTTCTTCTTCTGATTTTCTTCTCTTGGAGTTTTGATTGATTTTTCTCCCTTCTTCATTCTTCAGACCCACCTGCTGCTGAGCCAATGGAGACAGAGGGTGCCGGCGAGGAAGGCGCGCATGGCAGCACTGACGACGCTGCCGCCAACGAAGAAGGGGCCGGTGCTGATGAGGCCGCCGGCAAGGAGGCCGCCAAGGCTGCCGCCGCAGAAGCCGGCGAGCGGTCGGGCGATCGCACTGACGACCCTGAGGCCGCAGGAGCGCCAGGCGCTGCGCTGACCGCCGATCCCTCTGCCGCTGCTGCGGAGCCGGGCTCCGAGGAGCCCCAGCCCGGCGCCTACTTGAAGGCCGGCGACGATATCTTCATCAAGCTACCCTGGGCGTCGAGCTCCAGGGCGCCGGTCGAGGGGGAAACTTTCGATGAGGAGGTGCTCGCCTCTGCTGGACTGTCGTTGGTCGATGCGCCCAGCAGCAGCAGTGGCGAGCCTGAGGAGGAGCAGCTGCTGCGGAAGCTGCTGTCACTCTACCGCGCACGACAAGCCAAGCTGGCTTCCTGGGAAGCGCTTGTCGCGAAGGTGGGAGTTGATATGGAGAAGCGCGCAGAGGAGCTCCAGGGCCACAATCAAGAAGCTCTCTGGTCCCTGGCATAGGAGCGGGAGCGACTTGCTGAGGAGTGCACGGCCTTCCTTCTCGAGAAGGCCGAAGCTGAGGAGGAACAAAGGCTGGCCGCCGAGAAGCAGTCCGCGCGAGAAGGCGAATTGGTGCAGCGGAAGGCCAACCTCGACAGCTACGAGGAGGAGCTCGCCGAGCACGAACAAGCACTCGGCGGGGCGCTCAAGGAAGCAAAGGACGCTGCCGCAACTGCAGAGGCCGCCAAGAAAGAGCTGGAGGAGAAGGTGGCGCAGCTGGAGGCCAACATCGGGAAGAGCGGCGAGGAGCTTGCCGCGCTCAAGCGTGAGCGTGAGAAGGATGCTGCCGCCCACGGTGAGCTGCAAGGTCTTCTCGCTGAGAGGGGCAAGGAGCTCAGCGCCGCCAAGGATTCCAATGCAGACCTGGAGTTGAAGCTGGCCACGCTGACGCAGACGCTGGGCGACGCCAAGGAGCGGGAGAAGACCTTGTCGGAGAAGGTCAAGGCTGACAAGGCGCTGCTGGAGAGCATCGCAGTTACCCAGAACTCATTCAGAGATACTGTGGAGCACTGGACCGAGGGTCTGGTGAATATTGCCGCAGTCATCGACGAGGAGCTGGCGCAGCTGGGGATGGAGGACTTTGGGTATCCCTCCGACGAGAACCTCCAACCCAGCGCCAAGCTCAGCTTGTTCTTCAAGGGCGTGGCGACGGCACTCCAGCGGCTCCGGGAGAGGATCCCAAAGCAACTGGCCGACGAGTCGCGCAGAATCTGCGCCGGGGTTCTTCAGAAGGTGCTGATGAAGGTGGCCTTCCGCAATCCAGGCCTCAGCTTCACCAACGTCCTCAAGTCCTTGCCGCCAGACGCCGATCGGGACGCACTCAAGGCCCTTGTTGCACCCATTGTGGACAAGGTGAGCGAGATCAAGAGGGTTGAGGGCGATCGCGTAGACTAGGCCGCCCATTTCTTCTTTTCCCTTGTCGCTGCTAATCATGTTATGAAAAATAGTCTGTTAGAGCTGCGACAAGTTATCTTGTAATATAACTTTATTTCTGTTATCAATTGCTATGTTATTTCCTCTACTAGATTCCTTCCTTTGTATGTTTTTACCCTACGCTTCTAGGGAACTAGTCGGCGCAGGCACCCGAGCCGCGAGCGCTGAGTGCGGAACGTTAGCAGCCTGCTGGCGGCGCTGCTTCCGACAAGAAACCTTGTCGCGACGAGATGCAGCACACTTAAGTTGTTGAGCAGACTCGAAACAAAGTAAGGGCGCAACTAGCCATGAGTTGGTTCCTCCGCGCACAGGTTTTCCATACAAAGCAGGGTCGTTCGAGGAAGATAACTCAAAAATTTAAAAACTGATTGCTCAAGATTTGGCAACTTAGCTTTTCTGTCGTTTGCTTCCCGGCAAGGCAAAACTTTGCTTGAATGACGCCTGGTCCATACCACAATCTTCTCCTTCCCCCCCGGGAAACTTGTGTGCGAGGGAACCTTCTTTTCCTTTGTTGAAAAAAAAGAAAGAAGAGAAAATAATGATATGGAGCCCTTCGGCTTGTTATTGCTTACCGGATGTAGGTGCTGCACAAAGTGTTAGATAACGCATGCAAGAAAGAAACTAATGCATGAAATGGACAAGTTGTGCGGAGCACATGGGGTTTTATTTATGCATGGGATCTGCGCCGGGCTTTGTACAAAGGATTACATGCAACAGCGGCAAGACTTGTACAAAAGGTGGTTGCCGGAACGGGTTCCGGCAACCGCGCCCTACGGGAAAAACTTACGAAGATGTTCTATGTTCCAGGAGTTGCTCACCGGAATGCAATCTTCGGTCTCAAGGCAGACAGCGCCGGGCCTAGTGACTTGTTTCACCCGATAAGGGCCTTCCCACGTCGGCGTCAACTTGTTGGAATTCTTGGCGGACTGAACGCGCCGAAGAACAAGGTCGCCTTCCTCGAAGCTTCTGGCCTTAACTTTGCGGCTATGGTAGCGGCGCAAAGCTTGCTGGTATCGAGCAGCTCGTACAGCAGCCTGAAGACGATCTTCCTCAAGGAGCAGCGCGTCGTCTTGTCGCAGCAGTTCTTGCTCAAGCTCATCATAAGCGAGCACTCGAGACGATCCGTATACGAGTTCCATGGGGAGAACTGCCTGTGCTCCATAGACTAGAGCGAAAGGCGTCTGGCCAGTGGCTCGATTTGGCGTCGTTCTGATCGACCAAAGAACCACCGGCAGCTCCTCGATCCAGTTTCTTCCGCACTTGCGCAGCCTATCGAAAGTTCTGGTCTTGAGCCCGCGCAACACTTCAGCATTTGCCCTCTCTTCTTGACCGTTGCTTCTCGGATGAGCAACAGAAGTGAAGCAGACCTTGGCGCCAAGGTCTTGGACGTACTGCATGAAGGTGCGGCTCGTGAATTGCGTGCCGTTGTCGGTGATGATCCTGTTAGGGATCCCGAAACGGCAAACAATTGACCTGAAGAACTTGACTGCTGACTGTGCTGCCACCTTCCTCACTGGCTGCACTTCCGACCACTTTGTGAACCTGTCGATTGCGACGTACAAGTACTCAAAGCCCCCGACAGCTCGGGGGAAAGGGCAAAGGATATCGAGCCCCCAGACCAAAAATTGCCAGGATAAAGGGATCGTCTGGAGAGCTTGAGCTGGCTGGTCTATCTGTTTGGAGTGGAACTGGCACGCTTCACACTTGGTTACTTGTGTAGTTGCATCCTGGAGGGCTGTCGGCCAAAAGAAACCTTGCCGGAAAGCTTTGCCGGCAAGTGCTCTTGCGCCAATGTGGTGGCCACATATGCCTCCATGTATCTCTGCCAACAGCTTTTGTCCATCTTCCCAGCAAATACACTTCAATTTCACACCGTTGAGTCTTCTTCTGTACAGTATGCTATCGACAAACTGGTACATACTTGACTGCCGGGCTACTTTTTCCGCTTCTTCTTGCTCTTCGGGAAGTTCTCCTGTCTGAAGGAAAAGGACAATCTGTTGTGCCCATGCTGGAGCTTGTGGCTCGACAACAAGTACTAAAGGCACATCTGCTGCTGCGGGAACATCCGCTTCTACGGCAGGGACTTGCGGCCCTGCCGGAGCTTGATGTTCCCCGGCAAGCTTGCCGGAGCAAAACTTGTCGGGAGCGTCTGCTTCAACGGAACAAACCATAAGGCTTGCCGGAGCAGACTGCCCCACAGCATCCTTAGTGTTGATCTTGGGGACTTTCTTGGCGGCGGCTTCGGGGAGCTCTGCTGGAAAGTAGTCACCAGAAACCAACTTCCTCTTCTTGCTTTGTCTAGTTGATGGTGTTACGGATGGTTGAGTCAACTTGAGCACAAAGATCCCTGGTTCCACATGTAACTTTAGTGCGGCGCACATTGACAGGCCATCAGCAATGTCATTCTGAGCTCTTGGGATATGCTCCATCCGTAGGCCGTCAAAGTGCTCTTCTAGCTTCCTCACTTCATCAACATATGCTTCCATCAATGGACTCTGGTAGTTCTTGTTCACTTGGCGGACGACAAGCTGTGAGTCACCCCTGACAATGAGCTTCTTGATCCCAAGGTCTGCTGCGTTCTGAGACCGGCAAGCAATCCTTCATACTCTACAGTATTGTTGGTTGCTTGCTCCATGGGAAAGTGCATCTGGACTACGTACTTGAGGTGCTCTCCGGTGGGCGTGACAAGCAGCACGCCCGCACCGGCGCCTTGCAGCGAGAAGGCACCATCAAAGTACATCAGCCACTCTTTGCTTGCCTCTTTGACGGGGATGCTCGTCTCTGGAATTTCTTCATTTGGTGTTGGTGTCCATTCTGCTATGAACTCTGCCAATGCTCTGCTTTGGATAGTTGAAGTGCTCTCAAACTTGAGGCCAAAGCTTGACAGTTCCAGCGCCCACTCGACAATCCTGCCTGTCGCTTCTGGATTTTGCAGTATCCTTTTCAGCAGAAAGCGAGTGACGACTGTGATCTCATGTGCTTGGAAGTAATGGCGCAGCTTTCTCGAGGCCATGAGGAGGCCGAAAAGCAACTTCTGCACACCAGAGTACCTTGATCTAGCCCCCTGTAGAAGGGAACTGACAAAGTAAACTGGACGCTGCACCATTCTCTTCTGCATCTTATCATGCTCCTGCGCAGATCCATCTCTGTCGGGACCAGAGCTTGTCGGCGAAGCCCCCTGCTTGTCGCTGGATGCATCTGCCGTGGTTGCTGGCTCATCATCTGCCTCCCTCTCCGCCACTAACGCAGCACTAACCACTTGATTGGTTGCCGCTATATACAGCAGCAACTTCTCTTGCGGCTTAGGTGCGACAAGTGTTGGAGTGGAGGACAGGCATCTCTTCAAGTCCTGCAGCGCAGCCTCCGCCTCCGGAGTCCATTTTATTGGACCTGCCTTTTTCAAAATTTTGAAAAATGGCAGGGCGCGCTCAGCAGATCTAGAGATAAACCTGCTGAGAGCAGCCACGCAACCGGCAAGCCTTCGTACATCCTTGACGCGCTTTGGTGCTTCGATCTGCTCAATGGCCTTGATCTTGTCGGGATTGGCTTCAATTCCCCGCTGAGACACGAAGAACCCGAGAAGCTTGCTGGAAGGGACTCCAAACACGCACTTCTCGAGGTTAAGCTTGAGGTTGATCTTGCGCAGATTTGCAAATGTCTCGTCTAAATCTTGAATCAGGGTCGCCCTGTTCTTGCTTTTGACCACTATGTCATCCATGTAGGCTTCCACATTTCTGTGCATCTGCGGCTCAAAAGCGTGGTGGACTACCCTTGCGAATGTTGAACCAGCATTCTTCAAACCGAAAGGCATCCGTACAAAGCAGTACGTGCCACACGGGGTGATAAATGCGGTTTTCTCTTCATCCTCTTCTGCCATGAAGATCTGATGGTATCCTGAGTATGCATCAAGAAATGAAAGCAAATCACATCCGGCTGTGGAGTCAACAATCTGGTCAATGCGCGGCAAGGGAAATGGGTATTTGGGACAAGCTTTATTAACATCAGTGAAGTCAATACAAAGCCTCCATTTCCCGTTAGCCTTGCGCACGACAACAGGATTGGCCAACCACGTGGGATGGAGCACTCCTCTGACAAGGCTTGCTGCTTCCAACTTCTTGATTTCTTCTGCGATGAATTCTTGGCGCTCCACTGCCTGTTTCCTGACTTTTTGCTTGACGGGCCGCGCATGAGGACAGACGGCAAGTTGGTGCTCAATTACTTTCCTGGGAACACCGGGGATATCAGACGGTTGCCACGCAAACACGTCGACATTCGCCCGCAGGAAAGCAACGAGCGCGCTTTCCTATTTAGGGTCAAGAGTGGCGCTGATGGTGAAGGTACCACCAGTGCCGTCCTCCTTGGCGGACACCTTCTTGGTCTCAGGTGGAGCTGCCATTGCCTTCTTACACTTGTCGGTGGAGCTCGATGGTGCGTCCTCGACAGTAGCGCAGCACTCCGAAGAGGTGCGCTTGCCGGAGTGGGCATCAGAGCTCTTGCCAGACTTGGTCTTCTTCTTCCCCCCGGGAGCTTCAGCAGCAGGTGTCTTGCGTTCTGCTGCGGCTGCTGCTTCCTGATAGATCTTGTCGGCACATATAAGAGCATCCTTCTTGTCGCCAGGGACAGAGATGACACTTATCGGGCCTGGCATTTTCAGTATGTTGTACGCATAGTGAGAGGCTGCCATGAACTTGGCGAGTGCCGGACGGCCAAGGATTCCATTGTAAGGTAATGGAAAGTCAGCAACATCAAACGTGACCCTCTCAGTCCTGAAGTTCAGCTCGCTGCCAAATGTTACCGGCAACGTGATCTTTCCCTTCGGCTTGCTCCTTCCCGGGTTGATTCCTTGAAATGTACCGGTCTCTTCGAGCTCGCTGTCAGGGATCTGGAGTTTCTGGAGCACCGCGGAGGAGATCAGGTTCAAGCCAGCCCCGCCGTCAACTAGCATCTTAGTGACCTTGAGGTTGCGGATTGTTGGTGAAACCAACATCGGCAATCACCCGACCGCAGTTATGCGATCAGGGTGGTCCTCAATATCGAAGATGATAGGCGTGCTGGACCATTTCAGAGGCTTGCGTGACTCGACGGGTGGTTCTGCTGCATTAACTTCCCGCACCCACTGCTTGAGCTGACGGTGCGAGGTATGCAGAGAAGCACCATCGTCAACGCACAGGACCTCTGTGGCTTTCTGGAACTCCTGCTCATCAGTCTCCTCATCATCCATGTCTTCATCATCGTCGTCATCTTCATCCTTGTCGCGGCCGCGAGGAGGTCTGTCTCCTTGCCGCTGCTTGGCCTTGCTGCGGCGTCCTCCTCGGCCGGGACGTTTCTTGCCAGATCCCCCAGCACCTTCCTGGGCCTTCTCCTTGTCGCGCTGCTTGTATTTATCTTTCTGTTGCTCAACAAGCTGCTCGACTTTCTTGCAGCTCTGGAGATCATGGCCCTTGGTGCGGTGGATCTTGCAATACTGCTTGTTGGTGCCGTCCTGCTTGTCGGCGACCGCCACCTCCGCGGCAACCTCCTTGCCGGAGTCACCAGCTTTGGCTTTCTTGGCGTCACCACCGTTGCCGGACTGCTCAACAACTAGCACCTCTTTGCCTTTCCTCTTCCTGTTGTTCCGCCGCCGGTTTTTCCTTGCCGGGGCAGCATCTTCACTGTCAGATCCTCCCGCTCCTACATTCTCTCTGGGGAGTCTCCTCCCTTCCTCAGCACGTGCACACTTGTCGGCCAGTGCATATAACTCACTGACGTCCCTGATCTTGTACATCGCCACATCATGCGGTTTTGCATGTTTTGATGGAACGCGCTGATCACCGCGGCAGGGTGGACGTCTGGGATGTTATGCTGCACACTGCTGAATCTCTGAATGTACTTGCGCAGGGGCTCTCCTTCGTTCTGGGCGAGCAGATGAAGATCACTCTCCTGGCCATGAGGCTTGTGTCCGCCTGTGAAGGCGCCGACAAACTGATGGCACAGATCAGCCCAAGAGGATATGGAGTTGTCCAGCAAGTGCATGAGCCAGGATCTGACGTTGGGCTTGAGCACCAGCGGGAAGTAGTTGGCAAGGATCTTGTCATCCCGTCCCCCGGCAGCCCGCACTGCAATGGTGTAGATGCTGAGGAACTCCGACAGATGCGTCTTGCTGTCGTACTTCTCCAGTACATCTAGCTTGAAGTTCTTCGTGCTGGGCCACTGGACTTGCCGCAGCTCACGAGTGAACGCAGGGCAACCTACCGCGTACGGCAGATCGCCTGGTTCCCCTGGTGCATGCATGTCAACAGAGGGCCCAGCGCGCTTGTCGGATTGACGTCGCGCTTCTCTTCGGCGCTTGATGCGAGTTCGAGCGTCTTCTTGTTGTCGATCATGAAGAACTTGGCGCTGATCGCGACGAGCTCGTGGATCCGACGATGCGGTGGAGTCGGTGTCGAGGTGGATCCGGCGAGTCGGCGATCTTGGCCTTCGGGGTGGTGATTTCATGGTAGTTGCACCTCCACCCGTTTCGTCGCCACCGGCTCGCGCCCGGCAACCCTGCCGCGGCGGCGACACGCTCGGCCGCCGTGGAGTGTCGCCGTTGGCGTAGCCGATGAGATTCTGAATGGTGGCCCTCCATTCGTCGATCTTGTCCGACGTCGGAGGGTAATCTAGGAGCAGTTGAGCTCGCGCCAAAGCTTCTGCTGGAGTGGTGGGTGGCAGTGGCGGACGGCGCGAGGAGCGGGACGTGCTCGGACTTCTAAAGATGTTAGAAGGAGCAGTATCCCGTCCAGGCGACCGTGCCCCGCTCGTGCCAGCACGCTGGCGTGCATGCTGGTCTTGAGTGCCCCGAGATCCACCAGCTTGGTCTTGGCCTATCATGCGTATGGCACTGCGAGTGCCATGACGCTGTTGGTCTTGCGCCTCCTGAGAGTGGCGCGGAACATGTACAGTCGCCGTGGTTTGTGCAGCCTTGCCCTTGGACCTGGCAGCATCATAAGCTTCCTCGTCGACGTCCATTCTTCCGCCGGCGTCCATTCCACCACCCGTTTGCTCCAACGGTGGTGGAAGTGACGTGGACGGAGCGGCTGCCGCCGAAGTCTTCTTCTTCGGTGGCATGTTGACAAAGGGAATGAAGATCTAGCTCGTGTGAACGCCGGATCAGGTTCACACAATCTCGACGTCCCCTACCTGGCGCGCCAAAGATGTCGGGGAAACTGATCCACGAACATCTATGGGGCCGGCGGACCGAGCCCCTTTCGGTTCGGCGGGGGGAGGAGATCACACGAAGAGCAGATCGAGGCGAAGCACTCGAGCAGTTTACCCAGCTTCGGAGCTCTCCAGAGAGATAACACTCCTACTGCTGCTTGTTTGATTATCTTGTGTTCTTGCTCCAGAGAGAGAGCGTAGTGTTTTTCTGGTCCCAAACCAGTCGAACCCCCTCTACGTTGCGCATGGGCCTCCTTTTATACGCTAAAGGGGTCACCGACAGGTGGCAACACACAGAAGGGTGCAAATGTAAAAAGTGAGGTGGTTGGTACAGTTACTTGTACAGTGCACCCTACCTAACCCTGACGGCAGGGGACAAGGGCATTAACTGCCCGTCTGAGTCGCCCAAACAATGCAGAAAAGGACCGTTAGGGGCGCCACCGTTCGCCACGATGGCGATCTTGTCAGCTTCGCATGCCACTATGCACCGCTGGCTGCACAGCCTCCCGCCATGCGCGCCTGTAGAGGCCCCCAGAGCGACATGTTGGTGGATGCGCTGGAGCGTGGGCACAGAGTGGCCGCCTGCCGCGGCAAGCGCCTTGCCGCTGCTGTTATCTTGTCGGGTCCGGAAGCTTGTCGCTCACCGGGCCTCGAGGTACCTTGGTTGGTCTTCCCGGCAAGCTCCTCTTGCCGGGGCCTTGTTGCCTTGCCGGAGCGCGTGGCGCGTCGCGGCAAGTTCCTTGGAGTGCCTTGGTTGGCCTTCCCGGCAAGCTCCTCTTGCCGGGGCCTTGTCTCCTGAGCTTAAATACTTTGTTCTTGAATGGCTCCAAGGGAAGCACGGAGGATCTTGGCGTTCGCCCGGCAAGCCTTGCCGCGGGGTGCTGCAACTGCCCGTGCACAAGTTCGGGGTACTAGGGTACCCCTATTCTAGTACACCGACACCCACCCCCTCTTCGTAGCCCCAAACGGACTCCAGATCTGCCCTCCCGAGGAAGAACAGGGCTTGGCGGTGGCTCCGTCTCGTGGATCACGATAATTATTTCTCCTTGATTTTTTCTCTGAAAATAGGAATTTATAGCGTTGGTTTTAGGGTCTGCGGGGCCACAAGGTGGGGACAACCCACCTGGGCGCGCCAGGAGAGGGGGCGCGCCCTGGTGGGTTGTGCCCACCCAGGGGCCCCTCTCTGGTAGGTCTTGGCTCCAGAAATTCTTATATATTATATACAAATTCCTTGCAAAGTTTTGTTCCAATCCGAGAACTTTTATTTCTGCACAAAAAAACACCATGGTAGTTCTGCTGATAATAGCGTCAGTCCAGGGTTAGTTTCATCCAAATCATGCAAATTAGAGTCCAAAACAAGAGGAGAAGCGTTAGGAAAAGTAGATACGTTGGAGACGTATCAGGCACCTCTGCAAATCACTGCTTCCCTCTGCGAAGGGACCATCTATTTACTTCTGTGTTGTGTCATCACCTTCTAAAACAAGCGCCAGAACCTGAGAGCATAGCTATCATGACTTATGCATTGTGTGTAGCTAATGTTGGCTGCATCATGACTGGATCTTTTCTACCATGAATTACAATGTTTAGTCGCTGCTTGGACTTTGGAGGTGCTCTGCATTTATGTTTTGCGGTCTTAGAAAGGGCTAGCGAGATACCACTATTGTCATATTATATCATGGTTGTTTTGACAATGTGTTGCCGTTTGAGATGTGTTATTATTGCTCGCTAGCTGATTATGTCATTGATATGAGTTAATATAATCTTTAAGAGCTATTGTTGGCATGGTTAGTTATAATGTTGGCTGAAAACCTGGGTGTTGTTTAAGCTTATTTATGCAAACAAGAGCAAAAGAGTTTGTAAAAGTTTTTCTTTTTCACTTTCAGTTTATCAACTGAATTGCTTGAGGACAAGCAAAGGTTTAAGGTTGGGGGAGTTGATACGTCTCCAACGTATCTACTTTTCCTAATGCTTTTCCTCTTGTTTTGGACTCCATTTTGCATGATTTGAATGAAACTAACCCCGGAATGACGCTGTTTTCAGCAGAACTACCATGGTGTTGTTTTTGTGCAGAAATAAAAGTTCTCGGAATGGAGCGAAACTTTGCGAGGACTTTTTATGCAATAAATAAGAATTTCTGGAGCCAAGATCCACTGGAGAGGGGCACCTAGGTGGGCACAACCCACCAGGGCGCGCCCCCCTCTCCTAGCGCACCCCAGGTGGATTGTCCCCACCTCGTGGCCCAGCAGACCCTGAAACTGACCCTATAAAATCCTATTTTTCCAGACAAACCAGGGAGAAAAATTACCACGATCCACAAGACAGAGCCGCCGTCACCTCCTGTTCTTCATCGGGAGGCCAGATCTAGAGTCGGTTTGGGGCTCTGGTGTAACGCCCACGATGCGGCTATATCTCCCACGTGTCGAGGCACGACTTAGAGGCATAACCGCATAGTGGTTTTGTCGCAAGAAGGGTCATCTTCACAAACATCCCATGTAAAGAACAAAACAGGGATAAATAGAGTTGGCTTACAATCACCACGTCACCAATACTTAAATAATTCATACATCATCCAATATACACGCATAGTCCATCTACGGACAAATCCAAATGAAAAGAAGATAAACCCCAAATGCTAGATCCCCGATCGTCCCAACTAGGCTCCACTACTGATCATCAGGAAACGACACATAATAACGACCAAGTTCCTCGTCGAACTCCCACTTGAGTTCGGTAGCATCACCTGCACTGGTATCATCGGCACCTGCAACTGTTTTGGAAGTATCCGTGAGTCACGAGGACTCATCAATCTCACACCCGCGAGATCAAGACTATTTAAGCTTATGGGTAGGATAAGGTAATGAGGTGGAGTTATAGCAAGCGCTAAGCAAATATGGTGGCTAACATACGCAAATAAGAGTAAGATGAGAAGCTACGCAATGGTCGTAAAGCTAGAAGTGATCAAGAAGTGATCCTGAAACTACTTATGTTCAAACATAACACAAACCGTGTTCACTTCCCAGACTCCGCCGAAAAGAGACCATCATGGCTACACACGCGGTTGATTCATTTTAATTAAGTCAAGTGTCAAGTTCTCTACAACCGGATATTAACAAATTCCCATCTGGCACATAACCGTGGGCATGGCTCTCGAAAGTTTATACCCTGCAGGGGTGTCCCAACTTAGCCCATTACAAGCTCTCACGATCAACGAAGGATATTCCTTCTCTCTGAAAGACCTGATCTGTCTCGGAATCCCGGTTACAAGACATTTCGACAATGGTAAAACAAGACCAACAAGACCGCCCGACTGTGCCGACAAATCCCGATAGGAGCTGCACATATCTCGTTCTCAGGGCACACCGGATGAACACTATGTATGGCAATCAAAGACCCCGGGTGAAGGGGTGGCACCGCAAGTGACTCTAGGTTGGACCAACACTTGGAGGAGCACTGGCCCGGGGGGTTAAAATAAAGATGACCCTCGGGTCTACATAACCCAAGGGAAATGCTTAGGTTGGCAAATGTAAAACCAAGGTTGGGCCTTGCTGGAGGAGTTTTATTCAAAGCAAACTGTCAAGGGGGTCCCATAACCCCAACCGCATAAGGAACGCAAAATCAAGGAACATAACACTGGTACGACGGAAACTAAGGCGGCAAGAGTGGAACAAAACACCAGGCATAAGGTCGAGCCTTCCACCCTTTACCAAGTATATAGATGTTAAAAGAAGAGATAAAGTGATATCCCAACATCTCCATGTTCCAACATGGAACAACCTGCAAGGCACCTGCAACTAGCAATGCTATAAGAGGGGCTGAGCAAAAGCGGTAACTTAGCCAAATAACAGTTTGCTAGGAAGGTGGGTTAGAGGCTGACATGGTAATATGGGAGGCATGATAAACAAGTGGTAGGTAGCGCGACATAGCGATAGAACGAACAACTAGCAAACAAAGATAGAAGTGATAGGGTAATGGTCATCTTGCCTGCAAAGTACTCAGAGTTGTCAAAAGCTTGCTCCTCATTAGCGTACTCAATAGGTTCCTCGATCACGTACTCATCTCCCGGCTGTACCCAAAGCAAGAACACAAGCAATGGAACAACAATCAATCACGGTGCAACACACAAGCAACATGATGCAAAACATGGCATGATATGCAAGATATGATGTGCAATGCATAAGGGTACACAGGAAGGGAAAGAATGATCAAGGCAACAACTTGTCAAAACAAGTATGCCGCTGGAAAGATGAGGTGATTGATAACCCACAAGTATAGGGGATCGCAACAGTTTTTGATAAGTAAGAGTGTCGAACCCAACGAGGAGCTAAAGGTAGAACAAATATTCCCTCAAGTTCTATCGACCACCGATACAACTCTACGCATGCTTGACGTTCGCTTTACCTAGAACAAGTATGAAACTAGAAGTACTTTGTAGGTGTTTTCGGAAAGGCTTGCAAGAAAGTTAAGACCACGAAAATAAAAATAGGGGTTGTTAAGGTAAAGAAACAATAAAGTAAATATAGCGAGTGTGGAAAAGTGGTGGTAGGAGTTGCGAAATTGTCCCTAAGCAATTGACTACTTTACTAGACCGATAGCAAGTATTATGTGGGAGATGCCACTGCTAGCATGTCATCCCTGACTTGGAATTCTATGCACTTATGATTGGAACTATTAGCAAGCATCCGCAACTACTAATGTTCATTAAGGTAAAACCCAACCATAGCATTAAGATATATTGGTCCCCCTTCAATCCCATATGCATCAATTTCTATGCTAGGTTGAAGCTTCTATCACTCTTGCCCTCCAATACATAGTCCTATCAACATACAACTAACCCTATGGTGTGATCCAAGCGCGCAATCATATGATGGGCACCAAAGGACAGCAACATAACCACAAGCAAATTAAATCAATCATAGCAATTCATCAACCACCGATAGGACAACGAAAATCTACTCAGACATCATAGGATGGCAACACATCATTGGATAATAATATGAAGCATAAAGCACCATGTTCAAGTAGAAGGTACAGCGGGTTGCAGGAGAGTGGACCGTTGTAGATAGAGGGGGAAGGTGATAAAGATGTTGGTGAAATGGCGGAGGTGTTGGTGTAGATCGCGTTGATGATGATGGCCCCCGGTGGCACTCCGGTGCCACCGGAAGCGATGGGGAGAGAGCCCCCCTCCTTTTTCCTCTTCCTTGACCTCCTCCCTAGATGGGAGAAGGGTTTCCCCTCTGGTCCATGGCCTCCATGGCACGGGAGGGGCGAGAGCCCCTCCGAGATTGGATCTATCTCTCTGTCTCTCTCTGTTTCTGTGTTCTGTTCTGGCTCTGTTTCACCGTTTCGTATATATATGGAGATCCGTACTCCGATTGGCCTGAAACCTTCGTCGTGATTTTTTTCTGAATATTAGCTGTCTTGCGGCAAAATAAGAGCGTCAACCGCCTTACGGTGGGCTCACGAGGGTAGGGGCGCGCCCTAGGGGGGCGCGCCCCCCTGCCTCGTGACCACCTCGGGCACTGGTTCGCGTTGATTTTCCTTCCGAATTTTCCATATTTTCCAAAAATAAGCTCCGTCCATTTTTATCCCGTTTGGACTCCGTTTGATATGGATATTCTTCGAAACCAAAAACATGCAACAGACAGCAACTGGCACTGGGCACTGGATCAATATGTTAGTCCCAAAAATAATATAAAAAGTTTCCAAAAAGTATATGAAAGTTCAATAATATTGGCATGGAAGAATCAAAAATTATAGATAAGACAGAGACGTATCAGCATCCCCAAGCTTAATTCCTGCTCGTCCTCGAGTAGGTAAATGATAAAAAAGATAATTTTTGATGTGGAATGCTACCTAGCATAATCTTGATCATATGTCTAATCATGGTATGAATATTAAGACACGAGTGATTCAAAGCAATAATCTATCATTTGACATAAAAACAATAATACTTCAAGCATACTAATAAAGCAATCATGTATTTTCAAAATAACATGGCCAAAGAAAGTTATCCCTACAAAATCATATAGTCTGGCTATGCTCCATCTTCACCACACAAAATATTCAAATCATGCACAACCCCGATGACAAGCCAGCAATTGTTTCATACTTTTGACGTTCTCAAACCTTCTCAACTTTCACGCAATACATGAGCGTGAGCCATGGACATAGCACTATAGGTGGGATAGAATATGATGGTGGAGGAGACAAAAAAGGAGAAGATAATCTCACATCAACTAGGCATATCAATGGGCTATGGAGATGCCCATTAATAGATATCAATGTGAGTGAGTAGGGATTGCCATGCAACGGATGCACTAGAGCTATAAGTATATGAAAGCTCAAACTGAAACTAAGTGGGTGTGCATCCAACTTGCTTGCTCATGAAGACCTCGAGCATTTGAGGAAGCCCATCATCAGAATATACAAGCCAAGTTCTATAATGAAAATTCCCACTAGTATATGAAAGTGATAACTCAAGAGACTCTCTATATGAAGAACATGGTGCTACTTTGAAGCACAAGTGTGGTAAAAGGATAGTAACATTCCCCCCCCCCCTTTCTTTGTGGGCTTCTTTGGCCCCCTTTTTTGGCAATGCTCTAATAATGATGATCATCACACTTTTATTTACTTACAACTCAATATTACAACTCGATACTAGAACAAAGATATGACTCTATATGAATGCCTCCGGCAGTGTACCGGAATGTGCAATGATCTAGCATAGCAATGACATCAAAAAACGGACAAGCCATGAAAACATCATGCTAGCTATCTTACGATCATGCAAAGCAATATGACAATGAATGCTCAAGTCATGAATATGATGATGATGGAAGTTGCATGGCAATATATCTCAGAATGGCTATGGAAATGCCATGATAGGTAGGTATGGTGGCTGTTTTGAGGAAGGTATATGGTGGGTTTATGGTACCGGCGAAAGTTGTGCGGTACTAGAGAGGCTAGCAATGGTGGAAGGGTGAGAGTGCGTATAATCCATGGACTCAACATTAGTCATAAAGAACTCACATACTTATTGCAAAAATCTATTAGTCATCAAAACAAAGTACTACGCACATGCTCCTAGGGGGATAGATTGATAGGAAAAGACCATCGCTCGTCCCCGACCGCCACTCATAAGGAAGACAATCAATAAATAAATCATGCTCCGACTTCGTTACATAACGGTTCACCATACGTGCATGCTACGAGAATCACAAACCTCAACACAAGTATTTCTACAATCCACAACTACCCACTAGCATGACTCTAATATCACCATCTTTATATCGCAAAACTATTGCAAGGAATCAAACATATCATATTCAGTGATCTACAAGTTTTATGTAGGATTTTATGACTAACCATGTGAATGACCAGTTCCTGTCATCTCTCTAAATAGATATAAGTGAAGCAAGAGAGTTTAATTATTTCTACAAAAGATATGCCCATGCTCTGACAAATATAAGTGAAGCAAAAGAGCATTCTACAAATGGCGGTTGTCTATGTAAAGAGAAACATGCATCCAAACTTCAAATGATATAAGTGAAGCACATGAAGCATTCTATAAAGCCGTACTCAAAAGATATAAGTGAAGTGCAAAGAGCATTCTATAAATCAACCAAGGACTATCTCATGCCAGCATGGTGCATAAAATAAAAATAAAAACCTAAATGCAAAAGACGCTCCAAGACTTGCACATATCGCATGAACGAAACGAATCCGAAAACATACCGATACTTGTTGAAGAAAGAGGGGATGCCTCCCCAGCATCCCCAAGCTTAGACGCTTGAGTCTCCTTGAATATTTACTTGGGGTGCCTCGGGCTTCCTCAAGCTTGAGCTCTTGCCTCTCTTCCTTCTTCTCACATCGAAACCTTCTCAATCATCGAACACTTCATCCACACAAAACTTCAACAGAAAACTCGGTAAGATCCGTTAGTATAATGAAGCAAATCACTACTCTAAGTACTGTTGCAAACCAATTCATATTTTGTTTTTGCATTGTGTCTACTTTAATATAACTTTTTCGTGGCTTAATCCACTAATATAAATTGATAGTTTCATCAAAACAAGCAAACTATGCATCAAAAACAGAATCTGTCTAAAACAGAACAGTCTGTAATAATCTGAACATTCACCATACTTCTGGTACTTGAAAAATTCTACCAAAATTAGGAAAAATAAACAATTTGTATAGGAAGACAGTTCAAAAAGAATCAGAACCATTTGACGTTCCAACTAAAAACTTAAAATCGCGCACTACTGCTGAAGTTTCTGTCCTGCACCGTACAAACCATCAAGCAAATGTAAACATCCTAAAGGCAAACCTTGGCACATTATTTTTATAATACAATGGAATTGTACAAGGGGATAATTATTTTTATTGAAAAGTTTCTGTAATCAAGATTCACAAAGTTGTCGTGAGCATGAACAAAGTTCAAGCAGCTCTCCCACTTCAAGAATGCTTGTCTTTCTCACTTTCGGTTTTCTTTTTGAAAAGTTTTGGGTTCCCCTCTTTATTTTTGTTGTTTTTAAACTATATTAAAGCACTCAATGGAAATAAATGACTCTCTAAAACTTCCGGGTTGTCTCCCTGGCAGCGCTTTCTTTAAAGCCATTAAGCTAGGCATATAGTGCTCAAGTAGTGAATCCACCCGGATCCCAAGGTATATCATAGCCAATTTTAATTAATAATGATTTGTAATTTAGTAGTGAGCACAAAGCAACATATATCAAGAAATGGCGAAGTCTAACTCTCTTCCTATGCATCGGCATGTCATAAAAGAACAATTCATGCACACCTAGTAAAGGCCAATGCATAGTATAAACAGTTTCTTGCAATTTTATCATGTTGGAAACATAGAGAGGTGGAGATATAGTTCCTCTCTCATAATAATTGCAAGTAGGAGCAGCAAGCACATGCATATTATATTTATCAAAATCATCATGTGCAACGGTAAAAGGCAACCCGTCAATATAATCCTTAATAAGTGCAAACTTCTCCGATATAGTGTAGTCGGGAGAATTCAAAAACATAATAGGACTATCATGCGTGGGTGCAATAGCAACAATTTCATGTTTAACATAAGGAACTATAGCAAGTTCATCTCCATAAGCATAATTCATATTGGCATCTTGGCCATAAGCATAGCAAGCATCATCAAAAAGGGATATTTCAAAAGAATCAATGGGATCATAACAGTCATCATAGCAATCATCCTTCAGTTAGCACGAAGGGGAATTAAACAATGTATGAGTTTAAGAGTTACTCTCATTAGAAGGTGGGCACGGGTGATCAATCCGCTCTTCCTCCTTTTGTTCTTCGCTCTCCTCCTCATCTTTTTCATCCAATGAGCTCACAGTTTCATCAATTTCTTCTTCCATAGACTCCTGCAAAATATTAGTCTCTTCTTGGACTGGGGAGTAGTCCTCAATATATAGTTTAACATAAGCATTGGAAGCATAATTCTCATAACAATATTCAAGTATGGCAAAATTTTCAGATTTGTGAAGAGTATCATCATATTTTTCAACCAAAGAAGCAATTTCAGAAGCACCCTTAAAAGCAACAAATTCTTCAATTTGTTGAACATCATAGTAATTATAAACACCCTTATCATACGAAGATACGATTCCATTATTACTAAACTCACATTGATAGGGAAGGTGTTTCTTAGGGTTTTCAGAACAACAAGTAAAATCATATATTTCACATAAATTCCAAGCATAGCATTGCAAACGTTGAATTTGACTCCATAATAATTTCTCTTTTTCAGATATACGGTGTCGCACATAACAAGCATGCTCATATAAAGATTTGCCCTCAACTAAGGTAGTTGGGGTTTCAGCACGAGCACATAGGGATCGAAGATGATCCAAGTAATAAGCTTCAGCAGTGTGATAGATTTTGATTGGTTATTCAACCATTGGTTCAGTAGGTACAACTAATTTTTTTGGTATTTTGCGTTTCCTACCCATAACTAAAGATAGAAAACAACTAAGAACAGCAAATAAAAATTACTTAGTGATAAAGCAAACAAGCACACACGAGAATATTCACCCCACGCTATTGCTCCCCGGCAACGGCGCCAGAAAAAGGTCTTAATAACCCACAAGTATAGGGGATCGCAACAGTTTTCGATAAGTAAGAGTGTCGAACCCAACGAGGAGCTAAAGGTAGAACAAATATTCCCTCAAGTTCTATCGACCACCCATACAACTCTACGCACGCTTGATGTTCACTTTACCTAGAACAAGTACGAAACTAGAAGTACTTTGTAGGTGTTTTCGGAAAGGCTTGCAAGAAAGTAAAGAGCACAAAAATAAAACTAGGGGCTGTTAAGGTAAAGAAATGATAAAGTAAATATAGCGAGTGTGGATAAGTGGTGGTAGGAGTTGCGAAATTGTCCCTAAGCAATTGACTACTTTACTAGACCGATAGCAAGTATTATGTGGGAGAGGCCACTGCTAGCATGTCATCCCTGACTTGGAATTCTATGCACTTATGATTGGAACTATTAGCAAGCATCCGCAACTACTAATGTTCATTAAGGTAAAACCCAACCATAGCATTAAGATATATTGGTCCCCCTTCAATCCCGTATGCATCAATTTCTATGCTAGGTTGAAGCTTCTGTCACTCTTGCCCTCCAATACATAGTCCTATCAACATACAACTAACCCTATGGTGTGATCCATGCGCGCAATCATATGATGGGCACCAACGGACAGCAACATAACCACAAGCAAATTAAATCAATCATAGCAATTCATCAACCACCGATAGGACAATGAAAATCTACTCAGACATCATAGGATGGCAACACATCATTGGATAATAATGTGAAGCACAAAGCACCATGTTCAAGTAGAAGGTACAGTGGGTTGTGGGAGAGTGGACTGCTGTAGATAGAGGGGGAAAGGTGATGGAGATGTTGGTGAAGATGGCAGAGGTGTTGGTGTAGATCGCGGTGATGATGATGGCCCCCGGTGGCACTCCGGTGCCACCGGAAGCGATGGGGAGAAAGCCCCCCTCCTTATTCTTCTTCCTTGACCTCTTCCCTAGATGGGAGAAGGGTTTCCCCTCTGGTCCATGGCCTCTATGGCACGGGAGGGGGGAGAGCCCCTCAAAGATTGGATCTGTCTCTTTGTCTCTCTCTGTTTCTGCGTTCTGTTCTGGCTCTGTTTCACCGTTTCGTATATATATGGAGATCCGTAACTCCGATTGGCCTGAAACCTTCGCCGTGATTTTTTTCCGAATATTAGCTTTCTTGCGGCAAAAGAAGAGCGTCAACTGCCTTACGGTGGGCTCACGAGGGTAGGGGCGCGCCCTGGGGGGCGCGCCCCCTGCCTCGTGACCACCTTGGGCACTGGTTCGCATTGATTTTCCTTCCGAATTTTTCATATTTTCCAAAAATAAGCTCCGTCTGTTTTTATCCCGTTTGGACTCCGTTTGATATGGATATTCTGCGAAACCAAAAACATGCAATAGACAGGAACTCGCACTGGGCACTGGATCAATATGTTAGTCCCAAAAATAATATAAAAAGTTGCCAAAAAGTATATGAAAGTTGAATAATATTGGAATGGAACAATCAAAAATTATAGATACGGTGGAGACGTATTAGTGATTTCGGTTGAAATCAATATAAGGATCACCGGAAACGGATGCACGGTTTGCAAATGACAAGCAAAATAAGAATGATGCAAAACTGCGATTAACAGCATAATAGCACTTAGAATGCAACAAGAAACTATACTACAGCACACCAACATAGCAACAAAGCACATGACCATAAAGTACAGGTGAAGCTCTACAAATCATGAACACTAAGTGTATGCTAGTTCTCACTAGAACAAGCTCAAAATAGCATGGCAAAAATGCAAATGATATCAGTTTCACAGACTTGGGAGAAAATACTAATCATGTCAAAACAGCATCAGGAAGCAATGTTTTGAGAAAGCAAACAACATGCTACAGGATCTTATAATGGAAAACAAAGGCATGGCATGCTAGTGCTAAAGGCATAGAACAAAACTCCCTTACTAAACTTTACCCAAAGATGCATGGAAAATATGGTAGCACACATGCAAACATGGCAAGTTATATGAACAGTTTCAGACAGAAGAAAAACATGACGTGGCAGAAACAGATTCATGATAGCAAATTTGCAAGCTCATGCCACTCACCACATCACAAGGTTCCCAACAGCAAGTAGACCTATTCAAGAAGCTAAGCATGGCAAGATCAGGTTCATAGGGTACATGCATCACTAGCAACACCCATGGCAATCTTGATTATCATGTTAACAATATGCCAGGAATATTATTCAGCAAAAGTAGAGCAAGGAAATGACATGCTAGATAGCTCCATAATTGCAACCAGAGGCATGAATGGATAGAGAAATACCACGTCTACAAAACATGCTTACTGAACTATCTCAAAATGTGCATGGATCTCATGGGAGCAACAAGTTTACATGGCATCAAAATGTAATAAGAAAAGGACTTTGCAAAAGCAAAATCACAAAGTGTCTGAAATCAGCAACATTATGAAGACTACTTTGTATCCTTGTGCTAGTCACGACATAGATCTCAAAAATAGAATACTTGCACCTCTGTAAATATGGCACGATGGATCTCATAAAACATGTAGACATCTTGCTCATAGGATGCACACACAAAATGCAACTAAAATGACAAAACACCATGTTCTGCTAAGATCCAGCAGACAACATCACATAGCACTTTTGCAACGATGCTAATGGCATCAATATGGATTGTAACATGCATGCAAATGACACTAACTTAAAGAGCATCACGAGGCGAACATTTTGACATATCATATGCATGATTCGGAGCACCGAGCACGGAGATATAGCATGATGAACAAGTGCATAAGATGTTAGGATTTCAGGACTTAGTAGAATTTAGACCTCGCAGGAAAATGGACAGGGACGACCCGGGACGGAGGGATCCGGGACAGAGGCACAGCGTTTGGATCGAGGTGCTGGTGGATCTCATCCACCCAGCGGTGGATCCGGCTCCTGTGAGCGTTCCGGCGACTCTGGCGAGGGTGCGGAAGCTGAGGCGGTGGCTGAAGACTCCGGCAATGAGCGGGGAGGTCGGGGTGGTCTGGTGGACGGCGGGATCCGTCGGATCCGAACGGCGGTGGGTCGTTAGTAGCCGGAGGCGAGGAAGAGACGGCGGGGCAACGAGCTTGGAGCTCCGCGGCGGCAGCACGGTGGGAACTCCGGCGGGAGGCGCGACATGGAGCAGCGGCGGAGGTGCGGGGCTAGAGCGGCGGCGGCGGAGGTGAGCAGGCGCGGGGGGCGTGGCTCGCAGGCGGCGGGGCAGCAAAGCCCGGTGACGAGGCG